>NW_007577834.1:199459-215275 GCF_000690725.1 Stegastes partitus | reverse complement strand
TCAGAGAAGTTGCCATTGTGGATCAGGTTGGCACAGGCCCCATTAACTTCAGAGAAGTTGCCATTGTGGATCAGGTTGGCACGGGCCCCATTAACATCAGAGAAGTTGCCATTGTGGATCAGGTAGGCACAGCTCCCATTAACATCAGAGGAGTTGCTTCTTTGGATCAGCTTGGCACAGCTCCCATTGACATCAGAGGAGTTGCTTCTTTGGATCAGCTTGGCACAGCTCCCATTGACATCAGAGGAGTTGCTCCTTTGGATCAGGTTAGCACAACTCTCGTTGACTTTGGATATGTTGCCAGTGTGAATCAGCTGGCCACAACCCCTGTGGACATCAGAGAAGTTCCCAGTGCAGATCACGTTGGCGCAGCTCCCATGGATCCCATTGTTCTCTACCAGCACCATGCCAGAGCCCTGGGCTTGTCCACCGGACATCACTGTCTGCCCCTGAATGAACACTCCTGGGGAGGATACAGCCTGAGTGTCATGAACCAGGACCATACCTTGAATGTTCGTGGATGGTGCCTCAGCCAGCAGTACAGTGTTCTGAACCTGTGGTTGGATTACGTAGCGCATTGGCTGCAACAAAGGAACGCTGTTGTAGTAGACAGGCTGCGGCTGTGGCTGCTGCTGTTGCTGCTGCTGCTGCTGCTGCTGTAGTAGGAGCATCTGGTTATGATTTTCCATCCCTGTTCTCACTGTAGTCATCCCTTCTCTCACTATGGAAGTGCTTGCCTTCACCAACTGAGAAGGTTCAACTGTCTCCCTGACCACAGCCTGCTCTGTTTTGGTGATAGTTGGCTGCACCTTGGGTGGAGGGGGCAACTGTTGGGCTGCTACTGAACTTGATACTGAGGTCTGGGAACTGGTTAGAGAAGAATGGGGCGGAGGAGTGAACACTTCTTTGACTTCACTTGTGATCTTCTTGCCTCCACACACCTCAGCGAGAGTCTTGAATTTCATTCCGAGGTCATCGAGGAACTGCAGGTCATCGTCAGATTCGAGAAGGCTGCAACAGCCCACTGAACCAGCAGAGGAGCCCTGGCCCTCATCTTCGTACATCATCAGACCATCCTTTACTTGAGTGTTGTCATTTCTGTTGGTGGCCTTTTGTTGAAAAAGAAATGAACACCAAGGTCATCTTTCTTTGAAAGAGTTTCTTTCATGCATCTTAATTGTGTTCTTATCTTGAAATTAACATAGAAGTATCACACAATTAAAAAAAAAAAAAAAACAAAGGTTGAAAATGTCATTATTAGTCAGTAGACAACAGACGGTAACAGTAAACATCAGAAACTTAGCTAATGCCTGATATACTGATAGCTTAAATTTGTAGTGCCCGACAATCGCATGTCCATGAATGCACATCAAGTTACTTAGCTTGAAGGGCTCTTCAAAATAGCTATGTACAATTACTTCGTTTAAAACTTTTCCTGGCTGTTGAGTGACTAGTCAGCTAGTTCCTCACCTGGCTGTAGTACTGTCCCAGGAAGTAGTCCGGCAGAGCCATGTAGTCATACAGTTCTCCACCTCCTTGAGATTCTCTGCCCTCAAACTCAGCGGAGAAGCCAAAGCTGTCCACTTGGTTCATACTTTGCATTCCTTCTCTGTGGACACTTATAAAATCTTCTTGAAAGGGGGCCCCGTTCATCTCATTAACAGAAGTGACTGACTGATGGAAATCCACAGGTGACAATGGTGCTATTGCTACAGATTTCTTAGGTGCGCCCATACCCATGCTGACCATATGTCTCTCCGCTTGTTTTGGCATGTCCAGTAGTGGCACCTCCTATAATAAGCCAGAGATCTGAATGTTACAACAGAGTCAACATTTTTTCGAATGTGGTCAAAAATCACTTAATATAGCCTTTAAGCAGACATCATCATCTGAACAGCACGCGACCGTTCTGTATGTGGACATTCCTGCTCTCAACATTGAAGGTTAGGTGTTTGAATATGTAGGTCTCACCGGTTTCTCTCCCAGGTGCTCAGTGTGGTAGTTAATAAGGCGTGTCTTGGTGTCGAAAGGCATCTCGGCAAAGAGGTCTGGAAAATGTGCAGTGTCCCCACATTGGCAGACGAGCATCAACAGAGGGATGACTGTAAAAAAAAGAAAAGAAAAAAGGTTCAACCTAAAAAGTAGTCCTAATTAAACACTCCTAAAGTGTGCTGAGGGGACGGCAGTGACCCTGAAGAATCCCCAAAATAAGAGGTGCAATTTCAGAATGGCTGGTATATTACAATGTGGTTTTGTTGAGATGACATATGCTGTGAACTGGCACTATGTAAATAAAACTGAACTGAATTGAATCACACTTACGTAGCAACAGCAGCAGACCCAGTACTGCCAGTCCAATGGCTGCAGATCCTAATTCGGTTCTCTTGCTGTGTTGACTACTGGCACTTCTTTCTCTACACATCACTCCATCGTCACAGACACAAACTTGGATCCTCATTTTCTGTGGTTCTGGACAGGCCAGTCCCTGTTTGTCTTTAATCACAAATTCCACCTCATACAAACCAGTCCACAGAGACTCCTGAGCCCTCAAGATAGCAGCAGTCTCTGCCAGAAACAAGACAAGAAAGTGAAAGTGTAGAAAGTCAGTATGCATTGCTCTAAAATTCAGTGCTTTTAAAGACTTTACATTCTAGCTTAGAGACAAAAGGTTCTCAACTTGCTGGCAGTCCACTTGCCTAAGATGCATTTAACACATTCAAAGTTTCTTTTAAGAGTCAGGACTTTAGATGCATGTTTCTGAGTCCTTTCGGTAGTGACGAAAACTTTTTTTCCCTCTGATTACCACCTGAAACTCTTAATCTTTGTCACCTTGTTGCATTACCAGCTGAAGCTTCTGACTTCACAAAGTCAGGTAAGATGAAATACATGTTAGAAACAGTGACACCCTGCTGTTCAGCCAACTGGCTGGGTTATTGTGTTTTCATGTCATCTGTTAGGCTTCACTGTAACTTAAACTTACTTAAACAGTTGGCTTCTCTCCTGCTCTCTGTGCTTACATATACTGCATTTTATTACAGCCAAATTCCCCAAAAAACTGTTCTTCAGAACGTAATTTTCTTTTTCTAAACTACTTTTATTAATATTAATATTATTATTATCGTCCACTTGTCTGAGCATTCTATGACTATAATACCATGAAATGAAAAAGGGCATTTTACATTTCATTTTTAAACACTTAACAAGCTCAAGATTGGACAATATTAAAATGAAAAAGGTACTCTTCTGGACTGATTAAATAGGGTTTAGTAGGGTATAGTACCATAACTTTTTCTTTACACGTCTCACAGTATAATGTGGCTCTACTAGTGGTGGTAATATTATCCTCACCATTAAGATGCTCCACCTGCCATTTTCCCCTAGTGCCTTCT
The DNA here is from genome assembly GCF_000690725.1 of Stegastes partitus. Taxonomy (NCBI): domain Eukaryota; kingdom Metazoa; phylum Chordata; class Actinopteri; family Pomacentridae; genus Stegastes; species Stegastes partitus. Next base: position 211,886 of record NW_007577834.1, on the reverse strand, counting down.
GGAACAATGACAAAGTCAAGAGGAGACCCATTGGGATCGGCATCCTCATCGTGAGCAGTCACATTAACAGCATTCGCCGTAGTACATATTGTCTCGAAGTGACTGGTCAGGCTGGGACAGTTGTCATTAAAATCTTCCACCTGGATGGCTATGGTGCCGGTGGCTGTTTTAGCTGGTGTCTCTGTGATTAAAAAAACAGAAAAAAGAACATATTCAGCATTTTCTTTTGCTTATCTTCTCTTTTTTTAAGAGACAAGTTCATGGATAGCTAGTTTTAAAAAAAAATGTTTTTCATGCAGTTTGATTCAGGTTTTCTTCCATATACATTAACAAAGTGAAGTCATTCAGCCTAAACTTGTAGGCTGATTTTCAATCTTTATCTCAGTTTGCGCCGCATTTGGTGAATTACAATTTCCCACTTGCTGTGGTGCATTTATGCCCCAGAAGAGAGGAGCCATTTTGCCTCACTTCCTTCAAGTCAAACTGTTAGTTTTGTGCATAAGATATTGAAAACCAACACTGGAATTTCGGCTACATTTGCAGAGCATATTGATGATCCACAGATGATGAAACTTAATCCAACTGTTTTCAAATTAAATAAAATGTTAGATCTATGCCTCTAAAATGACAATATTGTGTGATTTTAATGACTACACAGCTTTTCATCTGGAGTTGTCCTCAGCCGAATTTTCCATTCAGTTGTACTTGTGGCAAGGCTACACCTCTGGCAAAAATTGTCAGTGTATTTGTTGCATTTATGGATTTGTCTTCATATGCTGTAAAAGGAGTAACCAGTGCTTGTTAAATCTAATAGCAGAGCTTACACTGTCTTTTCACAGGAACCTTTTGCTAAGAGAACTGCTCTAACATGTTAGATGTGTAAAGCTGGAGCAGGTACATAATGGCAGTGTACCATCTGTAATGGCGAGTACTTCAGCAAAATATGTCCCATTGACGAGGGCTGGGGATTCTCTGTCAGGAATCTTGTTCAGTCTGATCTCAGCTGTCTCTGGGTCGATGGATAGCCAGTTCTCAGGGTCGGAGCCCTTGGCATACCTACAGCAGAAATAGGATGAATCGGTCGTTGTATTGTGCACAGAAAGTGAACCTGACATTGCAGTTTATTCGAAGAAGGTCTTTTATGTGTGTTTGTGCATGCACTGACCTGACATTCTCAACTGGTTCCCCAGTGTCTCCATCGACTGCAGGGTAGGTGGCAATAACATCGTTAGTGTTTACGGAGTCGGGTCCCTCTGAGACGGGTATAGCTTTGACTTTGGGTTGAAAACGTGGCGGGTCAGGCAGGTTCTTCACGTCGATTTTGATGGGATAGGTTTTAAATTTTTTCTTACTCGGTGATCCACCAGCACCAGTTGGTCTACTTGGTCTACTTGGTCTACTTGGCCTCCCCCCTCCTCCACCCCCTCCTGTTCCTCCTCCAGTTCCTGGCTTACTTCCTCCACCCCCTGGCCTACCTCCTCCACCAGCTCCCCCTCCACCCCCTGGCCCACCTCCTCCACCAGCTCCCCCTCCNAATAATAATAATAATAATAATAATAAAACTGTCCCGGACAAATGATTTCAACTTATTTCAGTGACAGCTGTTTTTTTCCTTCTTGAATGGGCGGGTATGAATACATTTGAGAACTACTGTACAAACAAAAAAATCAAATAAAACTTGAAAATGAATTAAAGAGAGGTGAACTCAAACATCCATGACTCACCCTGGCAACAGATTTCTCGTTTGTATAGTCTTTATTTTCAATGAGTAGTTTTGGTGGGGTAATCCAGTGTCTCTTCTTTCTTATGAGTTTGTCTCCAGAGTGGGCTCCCACCACCGTGACAGCCTGGAGCTGTAACAGAACACCAGTAATTATTACCTAACAAAAGAATACATGCTCCATACATTTCACGTGGTGGGATACATTTGCACCAAAGCAAAATGAATGTACAATATGTTCATTTTGTAGTTGCTGACATTTACACACCATGTTCATTTAGTCAAGAGAGGTATGTCATGTATGAATTTCCCAAAATCGCTCCACAACAAGTATGCAGTACAACTTGTTTTCACCTTAGTAGCATATTGTTTTCTTTTGCACTTGTATGTTTCTACAGCATAATGTGTCAGAAATATATTGTACATTTGTTTGATGGGATGAAGACGTTTAAATCTGCCATTGCTCATTCTTTTTAAAATCATCAAATCCCTGACAATTTTCCTCCTAGCAAACAGACTGAAGCCACCCCAGTGTGAGCATTTTTTATGCTTCTTTAAAACCAAAATAAATTAAATAAAACTTACAAAATGGTCTTGGCATTAGTGACCTCTTTTCTTCACACTGAAAACCCTGCATCTTTCTGAATTAACGGCCAAATTAATGCGTTCATTGAGTACTTCAGATTTTATGCCTGCGTGCAGTAGTGTACTCTCTTTTCAGGAAAAAAGCCTGCTGATAAAAAACATTTTTCGGCCCATTTTGTAATTTTAAATCATAAATGTAATAAATACATTTCAATCAGATTTCTGTGCATGCCATATACACGTGGATCAAACCTACAGCACTGACATTACCAAACGAGGCACACACTAGAGGCTCATAATTCTTATAACGGCAGGCAGAAGGCTCATAATTGGCTTTTTGACTGTTCACAGGCCCATACAAATAAGCTCTTCCTATGACACATGGTGAGGCTGGAATATAATCAACATGTAGATACAGATAAATGGTGAAAAACATGTTTTGGTTTTGGTTTTGTTTTTTAAATAAAAATGGGTGTGGGGTAACAGCCTTCATGTACCCTTGCCATCTAAAAAATAGCAAATCAAATTATTTTAGTATAATATATGGACTTCAGTTGTGCATCTTTTATAAATAGAGTTGTATTTGTGATATGTAAATGTAATAAAGAATTAACCTGGACTAAAAGTGGCCCACATTAAAATCACATCTGCATACTGTAGCACATTTTGTTTTGTTTTTAAAGATGGGAAATATACCATTATGTGACCCATCTGCACGAAATCAGTCGCATTGCACCTGACGGTATTTGACAGCAATATGGAGCATAATATTATTACACTCTGTCATATGATATGTTACCTACATGTAGAAAACAAATAAATGGACTGATCTAAGTAATAAACCCAAAATCAATATTTTATCATGTGTTAACGTAATTCGGGGCTGTATCGCGGATATAGCCCAAGGCGCAACGCGACTGATTTAATGCAGATTGGTCACATATGAAAAAATAAATCAGTGGGTCTGAAATCAAATAATTATTTAATAATTATATATTGTGCATCTGTGGACATTTATAGTTTTTTAGAGTTATAGTTGCTGACACAAATATGTAGTACTGTTTGGGTTGAAACTGGGCTGTATCAAGCCTTGACAAAGCCGTACCAATGATCAATTGTAAAAGCAAAACAGGTTCTTTTTTAGATTTATTTTAACTGTGAGTCCTACAAAGCTATATTTGTGGAGTCCCAGAACAACAACATGGAGCTTGAAATGAGCATAATAGGTCTCCTTTAGTTGCATTGTATTTTAACTGCATTTTTATTGCTGATTCTGTTTGCTTCTGTCTTTAAATCGTTTGACCTTTTTTAAACCATGTAAAGCACTTTGCAACTTTGCTTTAAAAAAGTGCTGTATAAATACAATTTTATTAAATTTCATCATTATATCCGGCATGAACCACAGAAACAATGTTCAGTAAAAGCTCCAATCCTAAGTCAACACATTACGCCTGACACTTGTTTACAACACATAAAATACTTGATAGGGTGACCATATTTTGATTACTGAAAACCAGAACACTCGGCCCGGTAATGAGATACTCAAATGATACTCGAAGTTTACTCGAAGATGCCTGATAATTTCAATACATTTAAAGTATGCCTCCTCTGTACGGATAGAAAATTGTTGTAGTCATTTTATAAAAAACAACCAGGACGGCCAGGACAGGACGTGAAAACAGGACGTTTGGTCACCCTGGACTACAGTTATTTTTGGAGTCAAGTGCATTAGGTTTAATTAGTGTTGCGCTAACTGAATATGTTTGAGATATTGCAAGAGATAATGAGGCATCTTACTGTTTTAAATACAGTTTTCCGATACATCAGCCCAGTTACATAATTGCAGATATAACTTGAACAGCGGCACCTTCAAGGGGGCCCGCGGCAAAACCCTGAAATCTCATTAGCCAACCTGTGGCCACCCCTAAATTGACCATTTTTGGTTTTCTTTACTGAAACTGTGATGTCTAAGTTTAAGCAAACCCATCGACGGTGTCTGAACGCAAGTAAAAGTACCATTTGATGACATTAATGATAATAGTTTACCGGGCACAGGCCGTCTAACATCAGTGTCTGTAGACTGAAGCATGTGAGGTGGTGGAGACACACCCTAACTCAAATTGTCCTGACATTTGGACAGGTTCTCACAGTAGAGTCAGCCGGGGTACGAGGCCCCCAGGGTGGATCTGTACTATCAAAATGTCACATCAGCACAAAACGATTTCTTTTGATTTCCTCCCAAAATGATTTCAAGTCTTTTTAAAAAATACATCTAAATATAAGTCAGGCCACTATCATCCAAAAAAGAAAGGATTTTGACGTTATCTGTGTCCAGGAGAGGAATTATTGTAATTATTCTTAAATATGAAAATTATGATTTGAAAACTGCTACATATATATAGATTANCATCCCCATCCCCGCCTCCAGTGCCTTCGCCCCCTCCTTCCCCATCCCCACCTCCATCTCCATCCCCACCTCCATCTCCATCCCCTGCTCCAGCTCCAGTAGCAGGATTTCCCCCAGGTCCACCAAATAGTGGAGCCTTGTTCTTCACAATTAGCCCAAGATTAAGGTCCTTCACATTCTCATAATCCACAGGCTGTAGAAGGGCACACACAATCACAGACAACATAGGTTACCATATTAACAATGATAGACACATTTGTTAGTACAGGCTTGCTATGTGTAAAATGAGTATTGAGAAGCATTTACATTGATAATTTAAAGTAATATTCAATGGTGCAGTCACATATGCTTTTTTTCACAATTGCACTATTGATTGGTATATGAGATAGTTTTTTTAAAGAATTGTGGTGTTACAGTACAGTCTAAGTAAAAGTTGAGGCAGCCATACATCTTACTGTCGGTGGTTATGTTTTGTCATGTTACAAACAAAAGAGACAACTTCAAGCGCTACGCTGCAGAGATTACATGAATGAAGAGGACTCTGTTCATTACATGTGCAGTAGGTTGTATGAACATGCAACAATGCAAAGAATGCACAACTACTGCCCTTGTAGCGTAATTACCACACAACACAAATCTTAGTCTGTACACACAGGTATCAACGCAGACTCACACTGACTTGGGGAGATGACCAAATTTAATTTGTACTCAAGGACGGGGGATAACACTGGCCTTAAATGCTATAGCAAAGACAGGCGCAGTAATTCCACTGCTGAGGTGGCTGCTTGGATTTTGTTGGCCAAATGTCATCATAGCAGCAAACTAACAACCCACTGGTGGAGGTGATCATGTAGCTTTGTTAACCTTCATGGAGGCAAAAACTTATCTTTAAAGGTACCTTCTGGGGTGTACAGTGGGTGTATTGGGTAATAGGGATGTTAAGCGAGTTAGTTTTGTATAATCAAGGCGAGAGTTCAGTCCATGTTCTGGGCAGGTGACGTACATTCCTAAACATAGTACTTCATTAGGATTACTGATTACTGTTTGCAGGTTTTAATGACAGAATCTAAAGGTGCATACAAAGTTGGGAGTCTGGACAGTGGGAGACTCATGGCCAAACCATGATGTGTATCAGACAGTTGTGGTGGAGAGTGAATTGAGCCTAAAGGCAAAGTTCTTGACTTACTGCACAATCTACATTCCAATCCTTATCTATGGATCAGAGGTTTTGGTGCACAGTAAATGAGATTACAGATACAGGAGACTAAAATGACTTTGCTCATTGACAGTGCTCATTTGAGTTAAAGACTGAACTTGGGTGGTTTAGACATCATCCAATATAATTAGATTAAATACATTTTTTATGAAGTATGATCAGTGTATTTACCAAATGTATATTAGTATTTCTCACAAAAGATCATGATAACAGCACATATATTTCTATTAAAACTGCAGTACCTTGTCAAGCATTAGAATGCCCTCGTTGGTCTTAGGGTCTGTTTTAATGCTGAAGTACCCGTCGTCATTGCCTTGGACAATATCATACACAGCTGCCCAGTTGTCCGTGCTTTCCTGGTCCAAGTCCTGTGCTTTGATTCTCAACACCTCCACACCTTGTGAGTTCTCGTTAATGCTTGCCTCATACTGCAAGTAAAACATGTTATAAGATTATATTTCATTATAATTGCACATTTGTTTATTATCATATCTGACTTTAATCTGTAAAATTGACAAATCAGTATTTCCTTTTTTTTAAAATACTGAAACCATCTGAAAGCGAAATCAAAACATTTTCTTTGTGAGAAAGTGTGTGACAAAAAAACTACCTCATCTTTTTCCAGAGTGGGAAGATTGTCATTCACATCGCGTATATTAATGGTAACACTGCTGGTCGCTGTTTTGCCCCTGGGTGCACCGTCTTCGTCTCGACCTTTCACAGTCAGAATGTACTGTTTTGTTTTCTGGAATCACAAGACAAGACGTCTTGAAGATGATGAATTCAAGATGAAATATTTACAAAAATTTAAGCACACTCAAGTTTTTGTGATAAGTCTAATACAAGAGGTGTAAAATCTAAAGGCTAAACAATAAACTATAATTTAACTTAGTAAAGTTTGATGCACAGTTGCACCCTCAAGACCAACAAACTTGTCAATGTCGGTCTTTCTCACCTGCAACTGTCATACACTTGATGCAACAGGAATGAAGCGCAATACTATATTCATCTTAATCATAGTACACTGGGTGTGCCACGCTCAGCGAACCTCAAAACAGCAGTGGGATGGTGTGTGTGTTTTGTCCTGTCATAGTGTCTGTCTTTTATTGGTCTTGGGAGGAATCTAAGCTCATTCCATCGTAGACCTTATGTGTAGGGTTGGGATGGCAATAAAGTTGACTTGACTTGTTTCAGCACATTTAATTTGAAAAAAAGCAAAGGATACTTTAAAGTGTCAAGTATTAGCTTAATTTTAAGCAGGTTTGAATCAACATTGAAAAAAACATGTTTGATATACACATAAATATGTATGATATAGCCCTTTAACAGAGAAATGAGAAGTTTTATTCTATTCATTATGTAGACTGCTATTTTGGGAAATGACACAGAACGCTGAAGTCGAAGTAAATTCAACTTGCCATTCTCAGTTGTGATCACATGTAGTATTACATTGTTGTAGTCCATGTAGGCAGATATGGAAAGTCTAACAGCTCTGTAGAACTGAGGGGAACTCCAAAGTCTCTCTGTAGGTTCAAATCTTTGAGCAACTCCTTTTACATTACAGTCATTTGATCAGTTGTGAAGAAAAATGTTGCTATGGTCCGCTTGTGGTAAGTAAAGATCACCATGCTGTTTGGTACAATTAGTTCAAGAAAGGAGTACAATAACAGAAAGAAGTAAATAAGCAGAAGGAAGGATTCCACCCCAATATTTTTACCCTTTGGACACCTTCTCATGTGATTGGTAATTGGATGCAGATTTTAATTTCTCTGTAGAGGCGTAAGCACAGCTCAAATGCCACTTTTCACTTTTCAACATATACAGATACCACTGTGTTATCCGAAAGTTTCATCTCCAATATACATATATATATATACAAAATACTGTTGATGAAGGTCATACCTCTCTGTCCAATGTTGGCTTTTTGACGAAGATAGTCCCAGTACGGTTTACGTAGAACATATCCTCTGGTGGCTTTTGGTCTATGATGCTAAACGCAATCAAAGAATTGTTATTCAGTGCTTCATCAGCATCAATGGCGAGGAGCTGCATAACTGAAGTCCCTGGAAAAACAGCATTAAATGAAACAGTCATAAAACTGTGCAGTTTTCTCACACACACGCACGCACACATACACACGTAGGGTTTTTCACTAAAACACACAGGATTCCTCAGGTCTGACAACTGGGTTTGTATTTGTAAGGTCTTCAGATTATTGCTAATTATACATTGCTATATGTGTAGCTGCCTGTAATCTTCTTCTTCATTACTTCATCTACGAAACACTGGTTGCTGTCAAACAGCCCTGTTTGCCCAGGATGGTACTTAACTAAGACCTAGAAGTATCCTGGAACTGAACTGAATTGAAATAAATTGAAATGAACTGAATAGAAAAACACTAACCTATAGGACTGAGCTCATCCACCTCCGCAGGCTTCATGGGTTGAAACACTGGAGGGTTGTCATTCACATCTACAATCTTGAATATTATGTCAATGGCATCCTCTGCCAAAGTGCCATTGAGGAAGTGAGCAAAACCTGTCAGCTGAAACAGAAAACCCAAATTTTACCATTTTTTATCATATGTTTTACACACATTCACAAGCATTTACAACATTAAGGTATAGTCAGTTACTGCCAAATATCTCAGTTACAGTATATTACTAAATATTATGATGTGACACTATTTCAAACTTTTTTTTTTTTTGTGCTTTACCCACATTGTACATATCGATGAACTCCCTGTCAAGCAGTTTGGTCACACGAATGAGTCCACTAAGAGGGTCAACTACAAACACATGAAAGGGATGTTGGCTTGCCCCTCTGCCTTTCAGGGAGTAGATAACGTTCCCTGTGCCGTCATGATAATCTGAATGAATCTGAAATACAGAGGCGAGAAGAAGCTAAACATAGAATAGTGCAAAAGATAACAACAACAACAAAAACAACTGTACAATAGATAAAACAATTGACAAAATGATATAACGATAAATCAACAAATAGAACAATAGTTGGATAGATCATTCAATAACCCCCAAAGGGAAATTGCAGCAATGCAACAGCAATCTACATATAACAAAACACAGACATAAATATATCTTTAAAATATATAGTAGATTCAAAAAATAAAAATTTATAGAATTAAAAAAGGATTTAAATTCAGATAAGTAAGAACTGTCATGGTGCAAATTAGAGCAGAAAGGGGAAAATAAAGTTTAATGTGCAAAAACCCTAAGAAGATATGTACCCTTTCCCTGCACAGAGAGGAATCATCTTACAGCAGTGAAATTGTATATTTACTGTGCTTACTTAGTTGAAGAAGCCTCCAAGTGAAAACAATCTGCTGATTAGCAGGTCGAAGAGAAATAATTTCCTCAAAGTTTCACAAAAAGCTTTCTTCAAATCATTTTGACTTTTACCCATCTTTTGTTTGTCATATGTGAAACACACAAAAAGAAGACAATATATCACATAACTGGTGATAAAGATATTTAAATCAAATTTATTGTCTGTATTGGAATGAAAAAAATGTTCTAGATCTTGATTATACTGAAGTAACAATTACAACAGAGACATAAAAAGGTAGCCTTCTTCAGACACAGATCTCCCTTGAAGGAGAGTTATTGTATTTGTCACTAAACACCACAGAAACATACTTTCCAGACATATACACAGTCTGGATGGCCTTGCCTTAGCCTCCAGCACTAATGAGAGGTATGCTTTAACGCATACATAAAACAAGTCTTCAGGACAGCCTTCCTTCACCTGCACACGGTTATCAAAATCAGAACATCTTGTCTCAGAGTGATGCTAAAAAACCAGTCCATGCACGTGTTGCTTCTAGGCTGGAATACTCCCTATTCCCTATTTAAAGTGTACCTACATCAGAATGTTCCACTAACTCTGTGAAAACGTCCCAGTTGTTACGCAATGCTGCAGCTCAAGTACTGAACTAGCAAGAGATCATATGTCACCCATTGTAGCTTCACTTCATGGGCTCCCTTTAAACTCAAGAATTGAATTTAACAACCCCCGCAGAGGGAAATCAAGTTGTTTTTTGGGGTTTTTTTTTATAAGTTGGTAATATGTCCATGTGTGTATGACTTGTGTGTATTACTTGATCAACAACGTGGCTAAGCATTAGCACCTGGAATCTCACTGAGAGGACATAATGTACAAGCGTGGGTAAGAAGTGTTCAGCAATTGCTAGTTGTACAGTAGGAGACTGCAATTTTCTCTTTTACTATGATGCATGCCTGATGTTCAAAATTAGTCATAATTATGTCCCTTCTCCTAGTAGAGGACGCATGGTCTAACCAGGCAGTGGGGGTCAGGTAAGACTGGAACATCTACTGGAGGTGGTTGGGTACTTGGGGTTCTTAAGGTTTCCAAAAGTAAAATGGGCGGCAGAGGCTTCAGCTATCAATTCAATTCAATTCAATTCAATTTTATTTGTATAGCGCATATTTACAACAACAGTCATCTCATAGCGCTTCACAAAGGCTGATCTCCTGTGGAACCAGCGTCAATTTTGGGTAAAGGAGATATACATCATTGTTCCTTTTAAGGTAAGGCTTGAAACAGTCCTTTTTGATAAAACTTACAGTTAGAGTTGGCTCAGGTGACCCTGAACCTGTTGTGCTGCTCTAGACTTCCCATGATCCAATGAACACCTCTCCTATCTTTGACGATCCATACATAGACACAAACATACACTCTTACTGCTAAAACAAAGGCAGGTGGACTTGCTTGGGCTTCCTGAAGACTTTCTCCAAGTGCTACCTAAGTGGGAATTTCTAGGTTTCGCAATATAATATAATATATGACCTTACAATGCCTGACATTAAATACAGTCCTCAAATGTATTCATACCGTTCCATTAAAGAAAAGGCAAAATTCACAATAGTCATTCAAATAACTAGAAACTGAAAAAAGTAATAATAGATTTTTTAAAAATGCTAAATTATAATTTTGTGAAATAAGACATTGCTTTTGAATTGTGGTTGAAAAGAATAATAATAATAATAATAATAATAAAACTGTCCCGGACAAATGATTTCAACTTATTTCAGTGACAGCTGTTTTTTTCCTTCTTGAATGGGCGGGTATGAATACATTTGAGAACTACTGTACAAACAAAAAAATCAAATAAAACTTGAAAATGAATTAAAGAGAGGTGAACTCAAACATCCATGACTCACCCTGGCAACAGATTTCTCGTTTGTATAGTCTTTATTTTCAATGAGTAGTTTTGGTGGGGTAATCCAGTGTCTCTTCTTTCTTATGAGTTTGTCTCCAGAGTGGGCTCCCACCACCGTGACAGCCTGGAGCTGTAACAGAACACCAGTAATTATTACCTAACAAAAGAATACATGCTCCATACATTTCACGTGGTGGGATACATTTGCACCAAAGCAAAATGAATGTACAATATGTTCATTTTGTAGTTGCTGACATTTACACACCATGTTCATTTAGTCAAGAGAGGTATGTCATGTATGAATTTCCCAAAATCACTCCACAACAAGTATGCAGTACAACTTGTTTTCACCTTAGTAGCATATTGTTTTCTTTTGCACTTGTATGTTTCTACAGCATAATGTGTCAGAAATATATTGTACATTTGTTTGATGGGATGAAGACGTTTAAATCTGCCATTGCTCATTCTTTTTAAAATCATCAAATCCCTGACAATTTTCCTCCTAGCAAACAGACTGAAGCCACCCCAGTGTGAGCATTTTTTATGCTTCTTTAAAACCAAAATAAATTAAATAAAACTTACAAAATGGTCTTGGCATTAGTGACCTCTTTTCTTCACACTGAAAACCCTGCATCTTTCTGAATTAACAGCCAAATTAATGCGTTCATTGAGTACTTCAGATTTTATGCCTGCGTGCAGTAGTGTACTCTCTTTTCAGGAAAAAAGCCTGCTGATAAAAAACATTTTTCGGCCCATTTTGTAATTTTAAATCATAAATGTAATAAATACATTTCAATCACATTTCTGTGCATGCCATATACACGTGGATCAAACCTACAGCACTGACATTACCAAACGAGGCACACACTAGAGGCTCATAATTCTTATAACGGCAGGCAGAAGGCTCATAATTGGCTTTTTGACTGTTCACAGGCCCATACAAATAAGCTCTTCCTATGACACATGGTGAGGCTGGAATATAATCAACATGTAGATACAGATAAATGGTGAAAAACATGTTTTGGTTTTGGTTTTGTTTTTTAAATAAAAATGGGTGTGGGGTAACAGCCTTCATGTACCCTTGCCATCTAAAAAATAGCAAATCAAATTATTTTAGTATAATATATGGACTTCAGTTGTGCATCTTTTATAAATAGAGTTGTATTTGTGATATGTAAATGTAATAAAGAATTAACCTGGACTAAAAGTGGCCCACATTAAAATCACATCTGCATACTGTAGCACATTTTGTTTTGTTTTTAAAGATGGGAAATATACCATTATGTGACCCATCTGCAC
>NW_007577834.1:165337-197235 GCF_000690725.1 Stegastes partitus | reverse complement strand
TGAGACCTCCATAGAGGCTTCAGACGGTTAGAAAGTTTGGAAATGAGGGAGAAAAAAAACAGGTCAAAGAGCCGTGAAACCGACTGGACTCACCGCAAACAGCAGCAACACGAACATCGGCGAAGAAACCCGCATCATGGCTGACGGAAAGTCCGGACGAAGCGCATACTAGAGTCTGCAGACCGAAGTGAACCGACACAGTCCCGGTGTTGGAGAGTGATGAGAGCCGCTGAGCTCGCTGAGGTGGAGGTGAACAGGAGGAGGAGACGGAGGAGGAGGAGGAGGAGGAGGAGGAGACAGGTGTTCGAGACCGGGCCGCTCCCCTACATTGGACTTTTCGTAGGCGTGCTTGTCTCCGACTAAGCCAGCTCCGCAAAACATAAAACCGTCATGAGATTTATGAGTATAAGGACGGTTATTAACTTTATTTGTCTATCACGTTTTCTTCTTGGGAATCTGTTCACGAGCTTATGTAACGACATCACGTGACTCTTCTTCCCCACAAAATAGACCAGTCACGTGCCGTCTACGGAGGTCAACAGGAACAGGTGGTTAACGTGTACAGCTGTGAGGAATATAAAAATTTGTTTACGAGAAATTAAAAAATAAAATGCTGCTCCAGAAAGTGATGCACGAGAGGAATGCTGGTAGAAAACTAAGGTAGTATATTAATTTGTCCGCTCAATGCACTCTCTATATATTTATTTAATATACTGAGAGTGAATACGTGGCGTTCAGGTGCCACCGAGTAGAAAACTGTTTAGTCTGTAACTGGAAAAACAGTGCAGCTCAAAGAGACATACAATTGACTTATTCCTATCCTTCTGCTACACATTAGAGCTCTTAAACGTTATACTTCCTCACACTGTCCTATAATATAGGGTATGTGAAAATCAAAGTGAAATGAATGTTCCTGATTGGATACAGAATGCTGGGTTGTACTGGTTCAGGGGTGTCCAATCCTGGTCCTCAAGGGCCACAGTCCTGCATGTTTTAGATGTTTCCCTCTTCCAACACACCGGATTCAAATGATCAGGATCGTTATCAGGCTTCTGCAGAGCCTGATGATGAGCTGATCATTTGAATCCGGATTCAAATGATCAGGATCGTTATCAGGCTTACTTACACCCTCACTGTGGTGAAGACACTTACACTCTGGCCCAAAAATGCTGGAACATTTTTAGTACTTCAAACTTGTCATCACCGTGCTCTACAAGTTGTGAAACAGTTTCCTGCACGTCTAATAACAGGGGTGGCAGCATGTGGAGTCCACGGAATACCAGGTTTTGTGAAGAAAGCATTTTGTGACAGGTATAGTGTTGCCTTGAGTAAGGCTTCACAGTCAATCCTTAGACATAACTTAATTTTACCGACCTAGATGTCTGCATATAGTGATTTAATATTCAATTTCAATTCAATCCAATTAAATTTTAGTTATATAGGGCAGTTTACAACATATGCTGTCTCACAGCGCTTAACATAGTAAGGTGAAGACCTTACAAGTTTAAACAGAGAACCTAACAATCCAAAGATGCCTTTGGACTTCCTCTGACCGAACGGTAGGCAGCAGTGGGAAGGAACCAAACCCCTCCACAAAGGGAGGAGGAAAAAAAAAAAAACTCCAACAGAACCAGGCTCAGAAAAGGCAGCCGTCTGCGGTGGGGGTGAGAATGGAGGGGGTGGTATGACTTCACTGTTACGGGTTACTCTGACACATGCCAGCATAATAATGTCATGTTTGCAATAGGCCTTACACTTAACAACCAGTTCCATTGTAACATTAGTTTGAGCTGTTGACAGAAGACAGTTTGACAGTCTGCACTTGCGATTTTGTTTTCACTGAGATGATGTTGGTTCCTCAACCTAGACAAATCCATCCATCCATTATCTATACACCACTTAATCCTCATTAGGGTCGCGGGGGGGCTGGAGCCTCCTAGACAAATCATTCTTCTAATCTGTGTATTATTAGCTGTAGTACCAGTATTGTAGGAGCCTAAATCTATTTCTTTTGTTTTTGGATTTGGTTCTTATTTTGCCATGATTATTTCTATTTGGTTTTGATTTGTTGTTCTACTTCATCATACCTAAAAACACCTATACTTCATTGTGGTAAATGTTTTTTGGTATAGATTATGGTTAGCATTTTTATTTTACTAAATTTATCTGTTATTTGTTTGAATATTGTTAATCATAATTTTGGGAGATTGCATTCTGTGTTAGTGTGGTGTTTTGGTTTATTGATTTATTTTTTGCAATATTTTGGCTCGCTATATTTGGGTCACTTAAATTTGCGAAGGTTTTTGGGAAAAGGCTGATGGCATGGAGCCAAACAATTTTTTGACCACACGTTGTTGTTCCTCATTTTTTCCACTGTATGTTTCCTTTTGTAAAGTTTGTCTGTGCACTAAAGTTTTTTAACCGCAACTTGGTCTCAGTGGATTTTATCATTGGAGTAGACCAAGCAAGGTGCATACAATGTGGATATTGGAAATGCTCCGGGGGGGCGGGGCAGTGAGTCAAGCCGGGCTTCATGAGCTTTGCATCCTACAAGCAATGTGAAAGAGACATGACAAAAAAATCAGGTACAAGCATAAAAATAATATACATTTTTTCATTTTCTGCCTCACCAACTGAATTTATATAGGCTCCCATGGCAGATATAGTTTGTGCTACTGCAACTGCATGGCTTTGTTCAGTAAAATTATGAAGGCACGGCTCAACAGGTTTGTAAAAATAAGGCATTTAGTCATTAGGTGGCAAACTGGTAAAAGGGAGACGCTTCTTCCAGCTGATTTAAATCTGAAGCTCTGAACAAAGCCTAGTCTGTTACCCTGGTGATCTAGCCAGGTTAACTACGAGCCACCTTCCTGAAACTGAAAACTCTGGCTGTAGGCTCAACATTATCCATTAATCTTGCTTCGTAGAATAACCCTCAGGGTTAGCGCTGTCACCAGCTTTACAGATTCTTGGCAGTATTCCACCCATAGACATAGCTGATTGAAAAAATAAATCCACAAGAGAACTTTCTTGTGATGATTTATCTAGAGGAAAAGGTTTTTTGCTTTGCATATGCACTATGAGGACACTGCAAGTTATTCAACGTGTCAATGAGTAGAAACATACACCTGCAAGGGGCATTTTTGTGGTTCAAAACTGTTTTGCTTAACAGAAGTAAGCAGCCGCACATTTCTTTGATTGTCTACTGTGACTACATGTTGCTACTTGTCAGATTACAGTCTGGGGGCACGTTGATGTGGGATAGATGTAAATTCCTATACAGTTGGTAATGTAGTAAATTTGCATAAAAGGACCTGAACCGTCTGGTAACTGAATGTGTGTTTGTTCAAGTGGGAGACAGAGGGGAGGGAACAGAAGGTGGAATGTGGAATAATGAGGCTAACCTCTGCACGCAATGTTTTTGAAACCTATTTATACTAAGCTGGCATAGTGCTGTCACTTTGAACCTAATTGACCTGAGCCCATGATGTTATCTATTACCCTTATTTGAGCCACCCGTTTTCCAAAGTATGTATGCACAGGAGACACTGAAGGTGAGGATTTATCCAGCTATTCACTACACCTGCTTTATCCTGTGGGAGGTCATGGAAGGGCCAGAGCCTATCCCTGCTAACTGGTCCATGTCTAGATGAGTCCTATTTCCGTAAAAGTTGCAACAGAAATCTTCCAAGGTCTGACCTACTAACTTTTACATGTCACTTTCAACATGATACAAGTCTGAACTGCAGGCAGTTACATAGAAGTACTTCATGTTTTGTGACACTGTTTGGGGAAGGCCTTTAAATTTAAGCACTAAAATTGGCCCATAAACATCGTTAGTGTAAAAGACAAGGCTTCCGTGCCTTCAGGTACCATATACACACACAGACCTCTCGTTAACCACAAAACACCTTTAACTATGTTGAGTTGTGACTCATTTACTGGGCTCCATAATTCCACATCTATTGAATGAATGTAATCTTGGTTTCTGATAAAATATCAACAGGAGTTAAAGTTTTGTTTGTTGCTTTCAGCCAAACTCTTGACTTGTATTGGATATAGATGGAATTGGCAAATATCCTACACAGTCATTGACTTTATTCTATGAATTTCAGCAGCATCTGTCACAATAATATTGCAAAACCATAAAAACAGCCTGTCTTGCATTAGCACAATTGCAACGACAACTCAAAATTTACAGTCAGTTGAGAGATCTGCATGAGTTGTAACTGACAAATTGAGCAAATGTTTTAGCCAACAATAACAATGCATGCGTTTACAGATAGGTGGAATCATTTACAGATTTTTCTGCATCTTTACAAATCTCAGTGCGGTTATAAATCTGAATACAGACTTGGAGATAACTTTTTATACATTTAAAAATCAAATTAAATTTAAGGAGGTGACCTGCAGCTAGAAGATCCCTGGTTCGTGTCCCGGTTAGGACACTCGGGATGTTTCTGCGTGGAGTTTGTATGTTCTCCCTGTGCAGTGTGGGTTCTCTCCAGGTTTTCCAGCTTCCTCCCACAGACCAAAAACATGTTGAGGTTAATGGGTGATTCTAAATTGTCCGTAGGTGTGAATGTGAGTGTGCTTGGTTGTCTGTCTCTAAGTGTAGCCCTGTGATGACTGGCGACTTGGATGTCCCCTGCATTCGCCCTAAGTCAGCGGGGATAGACTTCAGCCCCTCCGTAACCCTAGTGAGAATTAAGTGGTGTATAGATGATGGACGGATGGACGGATGGATGGATATAAACTGCAGCTACAACTTAAATTTAGCCACTCTCTTTTCAAAATAGTCTTCTTAGCCAGTTTCCAGAACTTCTGCAACATTTGAAATGCTCTCTAGAATTATGTTCTAACCACTTAAAGCTGCACATTTTTGATTTTCACCATGGACTTCTAACTTGCACAGAGAGCAAACATCAAATTCTGTATTGCACTAACCCAACCTTCATGTCAAGGATCATCACTGGTGACAAGAGGTAGGTTCACTGCTATGACCCAACGACCAAACTGACATCTTCAATGCAAGACACAGCAGTTTTTAAGACGGAAGAAGGCACATCAGGTCAGCATCGCAACTGAGACCGAGTTTTTCATTTTGCTTGCCATTGTGCTGTTTGTCCCCCAGAGTCAGACTGTCAATGCAGAGATCTGTCCAGGGGAGAACAGTCAGTGCAAGCAAACAAACAAAAATGTACTGTGGTACATGGCATTGTGCCAGTAGATCCAGTGTGTCTTCAGAGCCGGCCCGAGGCATAGGCCAACTAAACGCCTGCTTAGGGAGGCCATATTTCATACAGTGATGTTATAAATGACTTGGCCTCTAGAAAAGCTAGGAAACACAGGTTCTAAGAAAATGGAGTTTTGAGGAAAAATATAGAGTAATATTTTTTTAAAAAGTCAAATGTTTGGATTACAAAAGCTCATCTACTGTACCAAATTTTTTTTTTCGGCTTTAATTATTCAACTTTGTACTTGATTTCTAAACCATGATTGTTACCTTGTTTAAGCCACATCTGTTCATTTACATAATTGTTTAAGTATTTATTTGTATTTATTATTTCTGTTTTTATTGTATTTAATACTGTCTGTAAATTTTCATTTTAATGAGGTATTGTTTATTTAAGTTAAGTGATTTTAGTTATAGTTATAGTTTTTGTTGTGCTTTCGTGTTACAGTTTATTTAAATCCAAAAATAAAGCAGTTGATATTTTACAGTAAATACATTTTATTTTGGTTTATTTTGTTACTTTTAGTGGGCCTATGACATTCAATATGTCATTTAATAAGTCACTTTAAATATGAAGTGTAAATCAATCCCAGGCCACACTTGTAGGTGAACTTACTACCATTTCAGATTATAAATCGTAGACGGGGGTAAACATACCTGGTATATAAAAGGATGCTTTAAACAGCACTGCTGTGACTGTGCAGCTTTTTGAGGTTTTAAATATTGCTTCTCTGTGCGGCCAGCAGGGAGAGTTGCTGACTTTTGCCAAATACTATTAGTACGATTTTTCTGCTAGTTTGCAAATCTGCTTCAGTGATCTCTATCATTGTGGATTACAATCTAACAACATGGGCTGCAGGGTGGCGCAGTTGGTTAGCACTGTTGCCTCGCAGCAAGAAGGGCACCGGAATCTTTCTGCGCCTAGTTTGCATGTTCTCCCCATGCAGCGTGGGTTCTCTCCGGGTTCTCCGGCTTCCTCCCACAAGTCCAAAAACATGTTGAGGTTAATTGGTGGTCTCGCTACCTCTGTGAGCTCTCCCAGCACAGACACACGAATTGCCATTGGTCCACAGTCTTTTATTTGCCGTAAGGTGCAAAACCAAACACAAGCCACAGAAACAACATAAAGCGGCCGTGTCTCTGCAGCGGCCCGGCTCCTCCAGCACGCGCTCTCCAGTCAGCGTCTTTTATCTCCCCAAACGCCGGCAGAGTTCCTCTTTCTTGTCTTTCTTCCCTCTTCTGCGGGCCAGCAGCCTACTATGTGCACAAGCACAGCCACAATTAGGCAGAGCACCAGCACCTGGACCCATCAACTCACCTGACACTAATCTCATGAGCTCTACCCCACACTTCTCTCCCCTGCTGTTCACCACCAATTACATCCATCTACACAAATGGTGGTTCTAAATTGTCCGTAGGTGTGAATGTGAGTGTGCTTGGTTGTCTGTCTCTAAGTGTAGCCCTGTAATAGACTGGTGACCTGTCCAGGGTGTCCCCTGCCTTCGCCCTATATTCGGCTGGGATAGGTTCCAGCCCCCCTGCGACCCTAATGAGGATTAAGCGGTGTATAGATGATGGATGGAATCTAACAACAAGAAGTCTCACATCGAGTTTTACGAGTGTATTCGTTATAACAAATTAGAAAATGAAGTAAGTTTGTAGTAGGTGTGTGAATGATTATTGATCAGTGTTAGCGACATTAATGTAGAGCCCCAAAGATCATGTTTTGCTTAGGGCCTCTTGGAGGCTTGGGCTGGCCCTGTGTGTCGTTGATTTTGCGGCTATGGCTCAGGTGGTAGAGTCAGCCAATGAATGTAAGGTTGGCGGTTCGATTCAGCCCTGTAACCTGTGTCATGGTCGTTGTGTCCTTGGACAAGACAGTTCACCCACCTTGCCTGGTGTGAATGAGGTGAGTGGTGGTGGTCGGAGGGGCCGTAGGCACAGAATGGCAGCCACGCCTCTGTCAGTCTGCCCCAGGACGGCTGTGGCTACAATCATAGCTACCACCACCGGAATGAATGTGTGTGAGTGAATAATTGACAGTGTAAAGCGCCTAGAGTGCCTAGAAAAGTGCTATATAGAGCTGATCATCCATCCATCCATTATCTATGCACCACTTAATCCTCACTAGGGTCGCGGGGGGGCTGGAGTCTATCCCAGCCGACATAGGGCAAAGGCAGGGGACACCTTGGACTGGTCGCCAGTCTATCACAGGGCTACACTTAGAGACAGACAACCAATCACACTCACATTCACTGCGCCACCTTGCAGCCCAAGATCTGATCTATTATTATTATTATTATTATTATTGTTTTACCTAAATTGCTTACAGAACGGGTTTTTCAGGGAGTGTTCAAAGCATGGCAGGAGTGCTGAGCTCGGGGGATTGCTGCACAAAAAGACTACTTCAAAAGAGATGAGGGTCAAATTTCAACGTGATGTGCCTTTGCCTTTTTATGGCGCAGTTTCTGAACTTTTTGATCAGACCTCTCAAACACAGATTTTGAATACACATTTGCAGTCTCCTATACGCATTCACAAATTTTAGTACACATAAAACATAAACCGTGACAATCCAGATTTGTGACCAGGAAGCAGAGTTAATACACGTCTCTGCAGCTTCCCTACGGCCATTATCCTTACAAAACCCACAGAGTTCTCTCAGAGATGATTAAATATGAGCTCTTTCATGTCATGGGGGTTGTTGGAAAAGGACGGAAATGCAAACACCACAAACTGGTTGTAGATAACAAAAGTTTTAATCTAAAAATCTGGTACAAAAGGTATCTAAAGTCCAGATGGCAAACATAAACCAAAAACTATAAAAGGCAACAAAGGCATAGGAACAAACTTAAGAAAGAAATCAGGTAGCAAAACAGGGTTTGAGAATAGAGAATGTCACAATAAACCAGGAAACATACTGCAAATCAAAGTACCATATTAATCTAGATGTCTGGTAGGTGATGGTCTGATCATTTATTTATTGTATTTCACTGAAGCGTTGTTGCAGCAGAAATAAATCAACCCCCCTATCCGGATGCACTCTCTTACTCCTAACAGGTGCTTCAAGGTGAATGACAAGTTGATTTATAGCACTCAAGCTTATAAATTGACCTGAGACTTGAACTTAATCATGACTCATTACAAAGCCTCACCTTCAATGCCACACACCCAACCTGGGAAACACAAAAAAAAACTGCTTGTTTTTTTGTCGCATGCTTAAAGAATGCAAACAATTTTAAGTAGTAGTCATGACTGATAAATAATTATAGTGGGAGACATACACATTCACACAGATGATGAGAATGACAGCCTCAACATTGTGGTGACTTTATTTATAGACTCAGTTGGCTTTCCTTAACATGTAGTAAACTAACTAACTTTTAATCACAGGCTTAACCTTGAGCTGACATAGACATAGCAATTATTAAACATCTAATGTTATACCCTTGAAAAAAAAGTTATGACTACACAGCATTTACCATAAAATTTAATCACAGTTCCTTTACACAATTATTATCTGATAATGCCGTAGCACAATTTAAGGAAACAGTTTTTCTTAAAATCATTTACTTCAATGCCAACACAGTAGAGACCAGCTACCTTAACGTTACCTCCACACAGAGTAATTATCTTGCTGACAGTGTTGCAGCCTCACCAAAAACAACATTCAACACTGTCACCCCTCTGAAAAAGAAGGAAATAAAGCACAGAAGAATAGCTACTTGGTGTAATTCACAAATGTGCATTTGAAAGGATACATTATAAAAGCTGGAGAGGCAATAGTGTTCCAATAATTTTGAAGAATTTCTCTTAGCCTGGAAAGATGTACTGATGACATAGGCCTATGTAGTCTAGAATTGTGTGTTATGTATCTCTAATGGAGGAAAATAAGAACAACACCAGGTTTCTTTTCAGCACTGTCACCAGGCTGACAAAGGGCCACAGCTCTCACTTGTGTCGCTTTAGCTCCCAATAGCGATGACTTCACAAGTATGGTTGTGAGTATTATAGGAAAAATCCCACACATTATTCCCACAACTGTCACAGATGTGTCATTAGGATCAGCAGCTTTGTAGTCATCCATGAAACCTGATTTACAGTACATTTGGACTGCCTCACTCCTTTAGATCTCTCTGTTGCTTCATCTCAGCCAACAACAACAAATTCCTTTTTAGATATGATCAACCTCTGTTCATCAACAGGCTAAGTCCCGCAGGTTTTTATGGTCACTGTAATCAAACTTTTGATCCATGTGTCTTAGCCGACTATAGACATAGAGTATATCAAACCTTCCTTTAATTTCTAAAAAGCTGTTGCAAATCAAAGATATGGCCATCCGTACCAAAATGGCTTATTTGAAGACTTTCAGTCAGTCCTGCTAGGGCCCTGTGCTACACTTGATATAACAAAATGTTATTCCAGACATTGGATCATTGGGATTAAAGGGACTGTACTGAGCTGGTTTAAATCATATTTATCAGACAGATTCCAGTTTGTTCAGGTCAATGATGATTAGATAAGATGTTAGATATGGAGTTCCACTGGGTTCTGTGCCAAGACTATTCACCTTGTGCAAGCTTGCTTAATGCTTTATTACTAGGAAACACTGCAATAACTCTCATTGCTATGCAGATGACACCCAGTTATATTTATCTATAGGCCTGGAGTGTTGGGGGGAAATAAAAAATGCACTGAGCACTTCTTCTCTACTCTCCTCTCCTTCACTCTGCATAATGTTACATGCTCACCAACCTCATCCAGTGTAAATTATGTTTTTTTCTGTGTTCTCTCTGCTATCCTTTTCTCTCTCCCCTTTACCCTCACCCCTAATGCCCGAGACAGATGACCGTCCTCCCTGAGCCTGGCACTGCCGGAGGTTTGTTCCTGTTAAAAGGGAGCTTCTTGAAAGGACTTACTGGGTTTTTCTTTGTATAATATGATATTGTGAGGTCTTCACCTTACTATATGCAATGTGCTGAGTTTACTTATGCTGTGAATTAGCACTGTGTAAGTAATACTGAACTGAGTTGAATTTCAGTTTAGACTTACAAAAATGTACTACCCTCATTTTCAATACCAGCCTCATAAACTGTCACTGTGAAATGTTCACTGCTTGTCAGCAGTAATTCTAACACCCTTATCTTTCCACTCTTGGCAGAAGAAAGGGGTAAATGTGGGGAAAGCATCAGAGAGGTGGAACCATGAACACAAATAAAGCTTTTATTAATAATTTCAAATGAAAGAAAAGTATAACAGTTGACACTTAGTGATTAAAAGAAACAACAGAATACTTAGTGTCCTCCAAATCCAAACCAGTTTACTATATTGCAATAAAAGTGCACAATAAAGAAAAAGTGGGTCACACGCCCTCTTTCTAGAGAAATAAGATAAGGACATAAACATCCTTCTTCCAAAGAAAAGTAATGAGTAATTATACACCCTCCCTACAGGAGAAAGGAGTAAACAACACACGGTGGGAATTCTGGTGAAATATGTACTAGCCCTACTTTACCTGACAATAATACATATCAAGGCTGAGACCCTACAGTCTTACCTAAAGTCTTACCCTACCTAAAAGATCAGTAATCCATTTAAACAAATGGCGATGTTGAATATGACACCTTTGCGTTCGTATTCATGACTCTTCCAGTAATCAAAAAACAACAACAACAAAATAAAAAAGCACAGGTAAGTAAAAGGTTGATCTCTTTACAATAAAGTCAGTGACTTGCTTATGATTTTGTAGATCTCACAACCTAAATATAATCTTCTGGTATGTTCATGCATCTGTCAGGAGACCCATCATATGTTTAGAGCATATCCTGTCAGGTTGTAAGGTTAGTCTGTAGCAAGGCTGGTATACATTCCTGCCCAGAGCAATAACCATGTACAACACCTCACCTCTGGCTGGCAGAGAGCATTCTCAGCTCTCTGCTCTGTAAAACCCTTTGTCTTTGCACTGTTTTTTCAATTTGCACACTTTCTGTACAGTTGTTTTATTTATTTTATTTTATTCACTTATTTTTATTTTTAATTTTTTAAATAGTATTTAACTTTAGCTCTTTTTCTGTTGTGATTGGTGTTTTTTCTTGCTGCTGCTGTACCACAGTAATTTCCCAGACTGGGATAAATAAAGTATTTTTCTATTCTTCTATTCTATTCTATTCTATTCTATTCTACATGGTCACATAACCAGGTATTGAAAAGCTTAACGGCAGGGACTGAAAGTAGGACACGACAGTGGAATTCAGGGTGCAGTCAAGGACAGAGTGCTGCCATTCAGTTTGTCCCTGAAGGAGGGTAATCTAAAGAAGGATGGTTTGTAAATAGGTGGTCAAGCCACCTAAAGGGGGCTAATGATTAGGAGATGCAGGTAGATTTGGGAGGAAAACTAGTAGTGCCATAGGAGTTAGTTTGCACTAACCATAGGCCTGACATAGTGCTATGGTTGGTCAGTCAGCATAAAGTTTCTTACATAGAGCTGACAGTGCTCTGGGACGACTCAGTGGAGGAGACGTATAAAAGAAAAAAAACTTAGATATACAGCGTTCACAGCAGAAACAGGACACCTGAGGTTGGAAAATTAAGGTTTGTCCAATAGATGTAGGATGTAGAGGGTTTGGAGCACGATCAACTATCTAGACAGAATCTGTGAAAAACAGTAAAGGAAATGTCAGATGAAGCAGTCAAGACAAGTCAGGTGTCCACTTGATAACAGCGGTGATATGCTGGCTCCTGCTGCTCATCTGACTCATCTATCTGGGACTGTGGGGGACATGAGGAAAAATATATAATAGAGAATGTAATAAGGGGGGGTGTTCAGCCTTGTTAAATTAGATTTCTTTCATTCTTCTCAGATTATGACAATTTAAAACTAAAGCAAAATACAGCGGAGGCCACTTCGTATTCAAAGGAAATATGGAGCCAAAACAACAGAGACAGTGTAGTTTGTCATTGAAAATAAAATTTCGCATTGAAAAAAAAACAAACATCAGAATTGAAATATTTGTAATTAAATAACATTTATAGGCATTATTTTTGATATGTTTTTGTATTTTGATTTGATTTTCAATGACAATTTTCAGATTTTTGTCTTTATGTTTGTTTTTCGGTAAACTTTTTTTTCGTTGTTTTTTTTCAATGTCAGTATTTTTGTTGTGTAGTCTGTTTCAGCTCCAACTTTCTGTTTTTGTCTGGACCTGAAGGGGAAGAGTTTAAAGGGAGGGATGAGAAATGTGTGATTCACAAATAATTTGCATATTAGGGAGCCTTCAGTTGTGTGATAACAAATATTTCGATTACAATGTTTTCTTGTTCAGTGCCAAATCTTATTTTCAATGCCAAGTTCCGTCAAACAGAAAGCAACGTGCCACAGTGATTTCGCACCCAGATCAAACAAAGGGTGAGCCACACACCCTGTTTCTAGAGAAATAGTAAAAGCACATAAAGCAGTCTACTCAATTATTACTCCCTCATCTTAAAGGAGTAAACAAAATGACACATGAATGCCGGCTCCACTGTGTCTCTGCCAGATTTTTTATGACCAGCTCTGAGTGGATATAACCGCAGTCAGTCACCTGCTTCACCGTGAGGAGGATGATTCATTCACACATATTGTAGAGTGAGAACAAACAGACGACAGAAGAAAACATGTGGCTCGATCAAACATTTGATTAAAGAGGGCTTCATTTGCCAGTTTGCTTCTGCTGCTGCATACAGTGAAATTTCATTAGTTGTTAGATAAACATCAAAAGCATCGGCGGCTGATCTTTATCAAAGTATGACAAGTATTAGTGCCGGTTACTGACATGATATAAATCTGTATGTCTGTAGTGTCTTGTGTTCTATGTTGTCTTTTAGCTATGTAATGAGTTTATGCATGTCCAGGAAATATGAAGTGTTTTCTAAATACTGGAGTGATTTGTGGAACGAGGAACAGCCCCAATCAGAAAACAGGAAACAGGAAGAGAAAGCAGATGAGGAACAGACCTGGATAACTCCAAGAGTGATCCCCCAAAATAAAATGCCCCTTTGGGTACTGTTAGTCACAGCTCCGAAAGATGTAAATCAGACAGCACAGATCAAAGTTAAGGTAAACTGTATGACCTCCTCATATCTCGATTCAATACTGTAAATGTAATGATTACTTTAAACACTAGAGGGCACAGTGTAGGTGTCTGTGCCAAGTTAACCTTTGCAATGGTAATTGACTTCAGTTGCATAGAAGCAGCAGCTGAGGATCTCTGATAACAGACTGAACACATTTCATTTAAAGATGAAAAGTTCACTTCATCTATTCAACTTCAATATTTGCTCTGATCAAATGATGCAAAAAGAGTCTCAAACAAAAAGGCAAAACAAATGAATTGTCTCTGTTTGTTCAGGAATTGTACATTATAGCCCTTTCCTTTGATATTATTATTATTTTTTTGGTGTGAAAGTGATATTATCCTAAAACAACAGAAGACAGTTTTAAAACCAGTGTGTTCTCAGAAATGTCTGTGACCCCGTTCTAAAGTGGTACAGCATTTGAATGTACAGCTAGTCATCTCACAACTTAGGACAAACACAGAGGAGAGTATTTTCATAGAATACACAAAGGCTTCATAGTATAATATTGACAGACTGCGCTATTTTAAAGTGTTTTTTCTTGTATTAAAAAATACACACCAGATGAAAATAATGTAGCTTTACAAAACATGATGAGATAATATAGTAAAACCTTATGACTGCATGTCACCTTGTGAAAATCGTACACTTGAAGTCCAGTAGTTTAACAAGTGCAGCAAAGCTCACTTGTGACCAAAAATCCCTTACACCAGTTATAATCCAGTTTAAGGTGCTGGTATTTCATTCAACACATTGCAAAAACTGCATAAATACATGCTAAATCACAGGTTATCTCATTTTTACTGGCTGAAAAAGAATCACAAGTAGACCAGCTAGAAAGGGCCATGGACCCCCACTATGTAGAGCCTGAGAAACATTATAATCAATTAACACATTGCCTTACAAGCCCAACCATGCAGTAAACTCTCTTCTTTTTGGTTCCTCTGAAGGCACAAAAAGCTCAATACAACTTTTTTTTTTTCTTTAATAAATGCAGTCTTGTAGCCTTTGATGTTTATGTGCAGGGCCTTCTGTCAATACAATTACTAAGAATTCTGCAGAGCTCCTGCTTATCTTTACTCGCAAAAATATTTCTGAAGAACTCGAGTCTTATAAGTTTTATTTTAGATAGAAGAAGACATTTTAGAGGGGGGAAAAATGGAGTCTACTTTATACCCCTCTTTCTCATATGCGGCTTCTATAGTGAATCTGTGTGTATGTTTACATTCAGATGCCTTTTGTATGTACTTTTTGCACTACTTTAAGCCATGACATTTTTGTATATATTCAGCAATGTGCAAAATCCAAAAGTGCAAACAAGTTTATGCAATTCGTATTACTGCAAATAAGTAATTGTGTCAACAATAAGCTATATCACTATTTTCATAGGTTACACTTGTACATACTATTCTTTCTACAGTATTTTTCTATTTCATATTTGCACATTTCTTCATGCATTGATAGAACTGGTGCTTAATTTTGTTGCACACTATTCTATTTTGCCTTTGCCCTGAGTCAGCTGGGATAGGCTCCAGCCCCCCGCAACCCAAATGAGTGGTGTATAAATAATGGATTGGATGGACTACTTTATTGTATTATTCCATGCATTCCTCTTCAATTCAAATACAATGGAGCCTACATTACCCACAATACAACTTAGACCAAGGACAGTTTGCATGCAAATTCAGGTGTGTTGCTTGTCAGCTCATGTAGCCTCAAACCTCCTGCAGAGACAGAAAGTGAGCTGCAGCTGCATAGTGAGCTCTTTTTTCACTTTCAAACTTGTAGTCTTCACACCTGAATGATGCTGATTGAAATGGCATCACAATAAACAAACTTCCATGAGAGTTCAAGTAGCTGCATGTCTGTGAGACGGAATCACAACTTGTTAGGTCCTTCATATCAGTTGACAGAGGTGCCGCTGTCTGAACAGCGCTGAGTAACTCCTGTACAGCTGGATAATGCTGGACCCACTGCACAGTGAAACAAGGATGTCCACTGTGTCAGACACTTCTATCAGTGTGTAAAACATTTTTTATTTTTTAAGTAAATAGATTTCACTTCCTGTCATTGTCATGTGGTGAATTTTGCCTACAAGTCACACAAGCTTTGCTACATGGAGAAAAATAGATTTCTTCAGTTGACGTGCATATAGGATTTAAATAAATAAATAAATTTAAAATGTTTTCTACGTCCTTTTTTTCCAGAAGAAAGTGACTTGCCACAGCAGGAAAAGTGAGGTGTTACCGACAGCATTCACAGCATTCATGGCTCTGCTTAATTCAAAGTAAGTCCCAGTGAAGCATAACATTTTAGCAGTGAGTCAGCCGGGAAACGGATGCAGCTACATGGAGTTCATCCATAATTAATATTGCTATTTTTTATCGTCATGACATGTTAAACTGTCCTTCGTCAAACATGTCCTTAACAGTGAATTCAGATGGGCACATAAAAGAACTTGTGCAACAAATAAAAAGGATTTTAATGACAGTCCCTGTAGTTTTACTGAGCTACTGCTCAGTGAAGCCCAGTATCTCACTGTTCCAGCAGAGGGCCTCAGTGACACAAAACACTGCTGCTGATAGGTCACATGCTGTTATCTTAGTCAGTGTCCAGTGTTTCCCCAGAATCATGTAAATGCTGAAAATCCATGCAACCCAGGACATATGACACAATCAGGTCATTTTTATAGAGCTGAAAGGTAGTATTTTACTCTTACGTGATGCGGCTACTGTCAGTCTGGTTTCAGTCAAATGTCTTTTTTTAAGAATCTGTAAATGTTATTGGGCTAGGTGGGATTTAAAGCACTGATTTTGCATTCAGCACCATAGAGAGCCAACAGTCACGCTGGTTCTGACTCTGCAGACTGTATTTAACTGCATCTGCATCAAAATAGGCCATGTGTTGAACATACAGGTCTGTATGTCATGTTGTGGATGTCAGCTGGAGACATGAGCAGAAATCTGTGCGCATCACTGACCGAAATATTTTGGATTCTGGGTAAACAGAGTCCGTTTGGGCGGTTTGCTGCAGCCTTATAGTATATTAAAATGTGCACTTATGAGTATAAGAATGCATATGTGTGTAAAATGACTGCATTTGATGGAATACGCAGGAAAAAAAATGTCTCGATTTCTAAACATTACAGTGCCAGTATCGGAATCGATCACCAATATTACGCGTGTATACAGTTTCCTATATGATTTCGGGGCACCAGTGATTAAGTAACGCCCCTCGCGTTATGTAACACACTTGGAATGGAGGACACATTGTGCAGGCTGCCAGTGGTCCCTCTTCTGCCCCCCCGATGGTGTGTGTCGTCAGTCTGCACTCAGCTCTCCTCACATCCACACAGCGGAGCGCAGGCTGGCACCAGCAGCGCAGGAGCGACCCTTTGTGCTTCACCAGCTGACGCGCATCCTTCTGAGAGAAAGCACCATCAAGCATCCAGGCAGGTGCATTTTTCATGTTATTATCCTTACATTTAAAAAAGAAAAAAAATCATAAAATATACAACAATTTGTCCTAAAAAACGATTGAAACTATTCTGGGAATGGGAGCGGGCGGGGATGCGCTGTTTACAAGTTCAGGATCGAGTCTTTCATGTTTTCTTTAACACGTATCTAAATATGCGCATTGATCGTGTATGTTTTTGGTGCTGGTCGGTGAGATCCAGCCAGGTTTGAAGTTGGATGTTTACATGTATTCTGTCGCATGTTGTTCTTGAGGCATCTCACGAAAACATTGCCTGGAACTGTGGGGGCGCCACATGAAACCAAACAAACCCCTATTTCTTAATCATACAACATGACAACAATGTAAATAAAGCTATTATATGGCAGCGTGAGGAGAGCTGCTGTCACTGTTCGGGGATATTTTCTCATAGGATTTTATTTTATTGATCATAAAATGGAACTGAAGTTAGATGTGGAAAACAAAGGGAGGCTTGTAAACACATGGGAGGGCATTCAGGGTTCCATCACTGGGACACTGGATCTGTGTGGTGACTTCAGTGTCTGAAATTCTTTAAAAAAATATCTTCTTTTTTTATATATTAATTTTAAGGGTGTTACCAGCACTGGAAAAAGATACATTTACCATGTAAATATTTAAAGCAGTATTTCTAATAGAAACTATCATAGTTAATTTTTCGACATATTTTCTGTACTTTCAGAAAATTATTTAATAAAACCTGGTTTTGGTTTCAGAAAGCTTCGTTCTGAAAGTGAAAGACAGTATGCTGTAGTCATGACATCATGCAGTGATGATGCACTCTGTTTCATGGCAATGAGCTCAAAATAAATATTGGAAATAACTCAGAAGAGAATCAGAGCTTTCCATTTCCAGTGTACAGTTATTTCCTGCCCAGCAGATAATAGGAGATAGAGCGGTATGGACACGAACAGAAGCTCAGGATGTACAATACTCTGTGGCTATCAGTGTTTATCTTCACTGAAATCATACAACCTAACTCCACAAATAAAGACGTCAGCAGAGCAAATGCACTGACGACATCATGAGGTGAATGTCAGAATGCAACAAACAGCTTCACATTAATCCGTGTGTATGATGAACATTATAAAGCACATACTCTGGGAGGGATTAAGGGAATTATTATTGACGCCCACTCCATGCTGTTTATAAAAGTGCACCATCTGGATGAAGGGAAATAGCTCAAGTGGAAGCTTAAAGACTTATTTAGCAGTATCCCACTGACAGCTTGTAGAAGTCTTCCTTTCCCACTACATCTCCTGGCAGAATCAACGCCCTTCCTCTGAGTTTACGTCGGGATACGAGTGGCTGTGGATCGTGTGTGCAGGCAGTTTGAGCGTTTGTGGATTAAGAGAGCTGAAAACCCTGTGTTTGCAACTTAGATAATGCTTAGCCTTTTACTCAGCAGGTAGCCAATCAACTCTGTCTGGAGCCAAGCAGAGGATCAAACGCATGATCCTACGTTTGGGGCTCCAGTTCAGGAAAGGTGCAAGTGAAAACACAATAAAGGCAGGCGAAGCGTGGCTGCAGTTCAGATGAATAAATCAAATCGGGCGCATGTGGCAGGAATCTGTGTCCAAACATCTCTCAGAGTCTCAGTTTGCCAGCTGACAGCAACCATCAGCATATTACTTTATCCTGGCGCCGAAACCAATAACACAAGATGATTCAATAGAGATGATTCAGAATGCTGTGCATTATAGATGATCTCCTCTTATTTTTTTTTATTTTTTTTGTATATGATGACACGTGAGATGAAGGATAAGGCTGCCAAAGCATTTTAAAATAGTATCTGCTAATATGACCTAATTAGCACAAAACACAGCAGTGTTAAGTACAGCTGGGGGTGATGATGGGAATGTCAGTCAACATAATGCAAAGTATCTGAAAATCTCAACCTCACAACAGAGCAGAGGATCACCAAAGTGAGTGTCAATTTTAGGGGAACATGTCCAGTATTTGTTGAGCTATTCCAGTCAGCACCTAAGCAGGGAATCGACGGACTGTCAGACAGGCTGGCACTGCCATCCCTAAAAGCCTACACATCCCTCTCTCCTCTCGCACCACACCCAGATTTATTGAATAATCGCACATCTCATCCTCTCTGCTCAGCTCCTATTTCATTTCATCATCTACATTTATCCTGTCTCCATGGTTT
Organism: Stegastes partitus; assembly: GCF_000690725.1. Taxonomy (NCBI): domain Eukaryota; kingdom Metazoa; phylum Chordata; class Actinopteri; family Pomacentridae; genus Stegastes; species Stegastes partitus. The sequence goes on along the minus strand of NW_007577834.1, from coordinate 178,237 downwards.
GCCCCTGTTTTCTTCAGTTTTAGTTGTTTTTTCTGTTTCAGGTTAAAAAAAAAAATCTGTTGTTAATGAGTACACAAAAAAAACACACTGAAAACTATATCTATACTATAATCATAAGCTAAGTCAAGTATGTGCTGCTCCGTAACGTACCCGTGCTGGCTCAAGGACAGAATGTTCATTCAGTCTGAGAGAAAAACACTCACTGTACAGCTGAATGGTAACACCCCCACATCACCTCAGCACACTCTAGATATTCTCTCAGTGAAGGACAGCCTCTCAGGATGAGCAGCAGAAGCCTACATTCTGTGCAGTTTCATACATAATTGCTTCCATCTAGCTTGAATTTTTTTCGTTCAGCATTCTCGCCCGGTTGCTATGACTGTTGCTAGGGCACGGCCGCGCTAGCTCGGCCCTGCTTGGTGCCTTTAATCTGACTCTGCCATGCTAGCGTGCCAGGCTGCTGTGTGCTGATACAAATGTGACCATACTGTTGATGTCTGAAATCAAAAGTGAAAGCGTTGCCAAGGAGGTGCAGGCAACTCGGAATCTATTTTTGAGTCAGACAAAAAGGAGGTAGAGTTTGATTCCCACACCTCTCTGGTCTATTTTAGTAGTGCTCTTTGGGCCTTGGTGGTTTGAAAAAAAAATGTGATTTTGCACAAGTCTAAGCTGTTCGTAAAGGGATATTAGGTCATGATATTAGGTCATCAAGTGGGTGATGTCGGTCTGGTATGGATGGAGGATTGTTTGTGGAGGTCAGCACATAAAGATAGGATTGACATGCATCTTAAGCAGAAAATACAAAGAAAAGGTAGACGTAGAAAGGGAAGATGTAACAGTCGTACATAGGCCTGAAGTCAATTACATCATTCCTAATGCGAAAAAAAAAAACCAGAAAGACGTGTATCCACTTATGCAACTGGCCCCCTTAGGCGAAGGGGCTGAGAGGCAATCAACAAGTGAGAGGAAGTGAAGTGATTGTACAAAGTTTATTCAAGCATAAACGAAGAGCTGCATTATTTAGCTCTAAAGCATCAATAAAAAATGCATCTTCCTTGTTTAAATGTGCATGGACAAAATGAAAAGTTCAGTGTTATGTCAGAGTTTCTTTCTGTTTTGGTTTCTACTTGAATCACTTAAAAAAAAAAAAAAAAAAGAAAGAAAAAAGAAAACTATAATCTGGTTCCATCATACATTCTGTCTCACTGATTGAAGCATTTTGTAGCTTTTGGCAGGCAGCCCCGCAATTTTGGCACAAACAGCTGGTGACGAGAGTCAGTGAGGTCTTATCTGCAGTATTACTGTGCCTCGTATCTGATCGTCTTAATCTGGGATGACTTTGATGAAAAATACATACATAAAAAGTATATTATCTGTCTTTTTTTTCTTTATAGCTGTATCTGTGCAGACTCTGATCTTTGTACTTCTTTGAAAACCACCAACTGTTTAGTTAATTGAGTTATTTAAAATCTATTCTTATCATATACTTGCTTTTTTTCTGTTCTCACCCACACAAGCAGCACAGCGATGTTTGTGTGTTGGTTTGGTTTGATGGTCTACTGCTCTGGCTCAGGCTCAAATATTTTCACAACTGGATGGATTTAAGACTGGTGTTTGGCTTTTTTGAGGCCCCAAAGGAGTTTTTTTGTGGCCTTGAAACGCTTCAAAAAATCCACCAAAACACATACAAACACACAAGAGAGACGGACAAATGAATTAACAGCGTATCTCTTATTTGAAAACTATTTGTATTAAAAATTAATAAGTCCACTTATTCAAACTATATTAGCAACAAACTTTCAAAGCTACACTTTATAAATTATGTATGATAATTGCAATTCTGCTAATGTTATGGCATACAAAACGCAACAAATCAAGTTTGCTCAGTTGAGAAACATTTGAGCTAAAAATGAATGATATATGCATTCATCACTTTGTAACCAGCTTGCCAGCTTAAAAACATTGTGACTTTGTTCTGTTTAATTCATTCACAATTAAAGCATGGCTTTAAAAATGCTCTAATTATGCATTATTATTATTATTATTATTATTTTTTAGCCAGCTCCAGGTTAAAATGAACCGTGGACATGTTCTGTATAAGTTGTTCAAAATATAACTGTCTGATTGACTCAATGAGATTCAAATGTCACATACCTTTATCCATCCCAATTTTTTTCTCCTTCTCATCCTTTATTTTCTTTTGGGAGCCATTTTGACAAAGTTTCTGGGTTCATCCAAATAAGTTGTGCAAAGACATTTTCAGACAGCACTGACCAGCAGATTTGACAAGTCAAGATGACAACAAAACATTATGTTGGAAGCACTTGGTACCAGTTAGTACTTATGTAAGCAGCCAGTCATGGATGGATGCCCTGCAGTTGTGTACAGGTATTCATGTTCCCCGGGGGATAAATCCCATGATGTTTCTTCTGGCTAACAATAAACTGTCAGAGTGTGGAAAAAAAAAAAAGCCCAAATATCGGCTACATTGCTAAGATGACAATATAGAGGCTAATGATAAATTCTAATGAGTTCATTAATTTTCTGACCTTTCCACGTTAACTTGTCAGATGCTATCGATTTTTATACAGCCATTTATTATTCCCAGATGATGCATCCTCTGACTTGTCCTGGAGTACCAGTAGTGAGGTTTGTGTATATGATCCTCAGAGGATGATTTGTAAAAACCTATGTCCCCTGAGCTTTCATCTCGCACACTTTTCATGTCAATGTTTCTGTTTATGCAATAGTTGCCCTGCAGAGCTTCTTTCATTCCAACCAGGCTGTTTGATTTGTCACTGCTGTTTAATTCATTGGCTCTATTTGATTATTTAAAGACTTACAAATCCTGTTTTAAAGGGCAGCTTGCTGTTTATTTTTGCCATTTTTATTCCATAAGGTCATAAATTCAGGCTGGCTCTGGGCTTCTTGTGCCATCTGTACCAGGCAGTGTGTGTGTGTGTGTGTGGTGGGTGGGATCTAGAGGCGTAACAGAGTTCAAACAGAGGGCTCTTGTGTGTTAAGGGCCTGAGTGCCACGTCAAAATGCTGCCCCGTACACGGGGAGTAGTGACTCACCTGATTTTATTCTTCTTGTGCACTAATTAGGGGAGAACGCTGTGAAGCACAATGGGACCGTTCCAAGAATATGAGGTGAGTCCTATCATTGCTGCTGGTCAATGGAAGTAGATTTCTGGATGCTGAATGCTCATATCATATTTAAGAGGCTGTTTTTTTTTGCAGCAATGTGGTAAAGGTAAACATTGGGGTACTGTGACTTTGCACTTGTCATCGTAACTCAACCAACCACAGATATGGATAGAACTAAATCTTTTGTCAATATAAGTTTAGGTATGTTTCACAACACTACATCCTTGCCTCCTCCTGTGACAAATATCGTTTTGAGCAGGAAAAGAAATCTCCAGAGAAAGGAAGCCCCCGCAGCCGCATCCCACGTTTGGTCCTCCATCCTTTCCGACCAAAAGACAAAGGATCGCCTTTGTCTGATTCGCCATTTTCCGAGGAGGAGGGCAAGGAGTGCGACATGAGCTCCGACCACTCCAAGAGGACCATCAGCACCAACAGTTTTTGCTCTGGTAAGAAGCTCAGTTCCAGTCCAAGGACTGCTGAGTTTATATCTCGTATAAACCTCCGATACTGTGAACAATCATCCATTTACAGGCTGCCAGGTGCCAGATTTTACCACAATGGCTGCTATACAAAAAAATCTATAATATTAGTGTGATGAAAACATTTAAGTCTTTGATTTTGCTTATTTTACTTTGGATTTTGCAAGCTCTCACAGAAAATGCACACATATATATATATCTTTTATATTCACCCACATCGGCCTCTGTTAACAGACCAAACACGATATTGCGAAAAGTGTGAACACAAAAACCACTTGACAGCATCTTTATGGAAGCGCCGAGCCACTGTGAAGAGCTGTTGTGCTGTCAGTTAGAAAACACCCCAGACTGAACCTTGAGCTCTGATTGACTGCTTGTGTTCGCTGCCTGCCCTGCGCTGCCTGTTCTTGGCTATTACTGTCTGTGTGCCTGTCTACAATAGATGACACCGGCTGCCCCACTAGTCAGTCTGTGTCCCCCTCCAAAACCCCGTCAGGCTCAGAGCAGAGTGCCCACGGATCGCCCATACTTCCCGAGCGCAAGACCAAAGTGAAGAGGGTCAGGGTGATGGCCGAGTGGAGCGGCGAGGGCCGGAGCGCGCAGAGGCACAAGAGGGAGCTGAGGTCGGCAATGAAGGCCAGAGGTAAAGGAAAACACAGAGATATAGATAAAAATACCACAAATTGTTTTGTTCAGGAAATATAAAAAGAGAGTTTTAAATCTGGAAATATCCACCGTAGGGCTGCTCTACTAAGATCTGATTCTGTATCTACATTTGAATCATCATGAATCTTTTTCTCTTTTTTTTTTTGCGCACATAGATTTTTATACAACACACTGCATATCCAGCGTATCTACTTGTGCATGCCAGTAGTTCCCCAAAGACCAAAGTACAATAACAGTGCATTTGTCACATGTCAACAGCTAACAGATTCCCAGGCATGAACAAACACTGGCAGGGTCACAGCTGCTCGCCTAAAAGGAGACTAATAACAGGAGTGAAGTGTCATCTGTGCATCTGTGCTCTGTTAACATGTATCAGAAACAGTGCGGTCTTAATCCCAAGATTACATTTCCTCTCTTTATCTCTGGAAATGGAGGGAAAAACTCCTTGATTATGAGTCACAGTGAGTGAAGAAGCTGATTGGTTGAGGAAGAGACATGGGAGCTTAACCAATTAGACTGATTAGCAGGAGGTTACTACACTGATTGGAAGTACACAGACACTCAGTCCACTCACCAAGTGGTAGAGGGTCACTTAGTTCTGAGCTATTTTGTTCGTCACGGTCATCACTGGATACAGTACTATGGTTTTGTTTGATGGGAAAAGATGCTACTCAGGTATGGCTTTGAATTGGGTCTTCAATCATTTCAACACAATATTTGAGCTTTTCTCTGCTTCAGTAATCAGGCTAACTGAAGACAGACACCATATGAAGTGTCTGTTGTGCTACATTTGTGTAGATTGCCTTACCCATAAAGACTGGTCTGGATTGGTTACTGGCTTATTGTGGATGTCAGTGGTTAGATTTTTTATTTATTTTGCAGTAGATCTCAGTGGAACAGGATGAGGCATTTTGTTGATGGAAGGCAAACTGTAAAACTACTTTTATTGCTTTTTTTTTTGTTTTTTTTAAAGATATCTTTGGGCTAATTATTTGATCCAAACCAGAAACATTCCAATATCTTTCAAATCCACACATACTCGTACATATTTTAACCAGTTTGTTTAAGAAAGTGGACTTGAGCGTGATTATTATTTGCAGTCTACCATTTAAAAGAACCCTGTGTTTGGCCTTTGCCTGTCTGACCAGGAGCTATAAAGATTTATATTGACAATTAAAAAAAAAAAAAAAAAACCCAATCAAAATTCAATCAACATAATTCACTGGAATCAAAGGCGAGATCTTATTTTTTTTAAAATGTGAAATAACAAGTTTGCCTTAAAGTGCATCCGCAGAGCGTAATTCTCCGATAAGGCCCAGTCAATTCTACCTCTCTACTGAGTTTCATGAAAGCTGCCAATATAGTATTTGCAGGTGATCAAAATTTTGAAGTTACAAATTACATGCTGTGTAAAATCAACTATCATTGGCAGAGCCATTCAGTTTCCATAGGGATGGCCATTCTGAGACCATCATTCACGTTAAGGTGGCACAATGTCTCTTCTCTTAGAGAACTAGTAAATTGTCAAATGTTTATTTTGGTCGCTCACGATTATTTGCCTGTGAAGATAAGACTGTCATGTAGAAGAAGATGGGACCTCATAAGAAATAATACATGTTTTATGTAACCCTCAATTAATTAAAAATGTGGAATGGTTGCTAAAGTACAGCTTTTTTTAATTGCTGACAAAGCTTTTAAAAAATAATTATGATTTAAATTACATAAGCAAAGTAGGCCTCTTATGTCAGAAGTGTTCTTGTTCTGCTCAGCCATCTAGTTGAGACATCACATGCTGCCAATGCACCCTTTTGTTCTGCTTGTTCTTCTGTTTGGATCTTGTTCAGCAGGAGGTTATGTACCACTTTTTTCAGAGCTCATTTAATGCCTACAGTCTTTAAAAGTCTGTAAAAGAGCTTTACATAAGCCTACAGCTAAACCTAAATCAAACACTCTTAGACTAATAAAAACATGTACAAACAGATTGATTTACATATAAAAGAGAGATATATTTATACTGGATATACACTTTTCAGTGACAATAATATAAAATGTCTAAATTGACAAAAATGTTTGTTTTTTTTTGTTTGGTTTTTTGCTTGGTCAAAATTTCTTTGTTGCCATTTATGTGGTTTGGCACAGTTAAAATCCATCTGTATGGGTTGTAGAAAAATTGTTCTGCAAAAAAGTTTGGCCAGAAAAGTGACTGCAACTCCAGTTCCTTACTGTAGTTTGTCTGGGGTCCAAACATTCACACTCAGGCCACGGCACGGCGATCCCCCTGTCAACAACTTAATATTAGCTAGCTAGCTGTGGCTAAGTAGCACACATCCTTCAACTTGATATAGCTTTAAATGTTAGCTGTGTGGTGAAACTGAATGTTTATTTGATATAATATCTTTTTTTTTTAATGTAGTATAGTGGAATTTGAGAAAGTTAGACACAGACTGTAACTCAGTTTTTTTTTTGCCAGATATACAGTTAGTGTGCCTTTCTAGGGCTGTCAGACTACTACGTTTTTCAGACTAGCAGGCGCGAGGAGTGAGTGGAATGGGACGACAAACAGGTCATGACAAATTAGTTTCCTAATTGACACCAAAAGGTTTACTATGGATTTTAGTTTTGGACTAAAACAATTGAAATGTTTAGCTATCATGCTATACATGTGGTGAGAGTAGCAGCAGAGTTGTAGAAAAGACTTAGTCAAGATGCTAAGTTTGGCTAGCAACAGCCAACATTAGCTACTTTAAGTTAATATCACACATGTTGTAAAAGCAAACCCCCTGGATGTTTGAGTGCATTTTATTTATTTTTATTATTTCAACTTTTCATTTAAAGAGGAACATTGCGTCTTATTATCTTTTAAAATCCTTCTTAGTCCTCATTTGGGCCTGCTAGCATGCTAACACACTGCTGCTTGTCCCTGCAGGTAGCGAGGCAGACTTCAGCTCTTCCAGCAGCACAGGCAGCCTAAAGACCAGGGACAACCTCACGTCCAATTCAACTGGAAAGAAAGCTCCGTCACGCAGGTATAATGTTTAATGCATGTATTTGTTCCACCTGGCCTTTCAAAAGGACATTTTAAGCCTAGCATTTGGCTTTAAATGACACGAGAACTAACAAGAGAGTGAATGGCTTCTTGTTTATTCCATTTTTGTAATTAATCTTTAAATTATTTGTGTTTCTTTTGACAAAAACTATCTTTTACTAAGTCGCGGCAGTCACATACGATCGCTCCCAGTGTTTAAACCAGCTGGATGCCCAACAACCAACCGCGATGCAGAGCTCTACGCTCCCTACAGGACTCCCCCCAGAGCTGCCTCCTCCACCAACAGCAGCTGCAACTCCAGCCCAACCTCCAGGTACTCAAATGTCATGCTTTATTCATGATCATGAAGAACAAGGACAGCAATGTTTAAGGAATATACTCTGATCAGTTGTTGTGACCTCTTGGCCATGTTTTTCTACAGCGCTCAGCTTGGATTCTTTTTTTTTTTTTATCTCCACAAATTGAACTTTCTCTGTTAGAGGGAGAAGCAAGTAGATTTTGTAGAGAGATTTGGACTGTGGCTCGGGCATTGTGCAGCATGCCCATGAGTAAGTGGGTGGCTGGATTAAGCTCAGACTGTTTTATCATTTCCTCTATTGCAGCTGGCTGGGATTATATCGGTCATGATTTGGCTGCGGGTGGGATTAATGAGGATTTATTATAGCAAATGTCTGAATATGGTACCCAGACAGTGACCCTACTGACTGAAGCCGATTTGTAACTGGAGTGAATGCACCTTGGTTTGGAGGAGAGAAGAGGGTCATACATTTTTCAAACTAGCAGAACTGCATAGCCCAAAGCTGTGATGTGTTTGGGACCACCATGAAATTTTGACAGAGGGCTTCAGGCTGCATATTACTCTAAAGGTTTACTTTGGCATCTTGTTTGTTGGCAGCTCAGCCCTGTGTAGGATTCAACCTAAAAATCCTCTCTCAGCAGAATAAATGGCAGACATTCAACCTACACTCTTTGAGTTTTTAATGCAGTAGCAAAATCTGCCCTGTTTTACATGTTTGCAGTGGCCATGAATGCATTATAATTCTCCATCCCTGTCACTTTAAGACCTGCCGTTTGTCAGCTTTCCTCCGCCTGGTGAGGTGTCATGTGACATCTTTTCCTCTCACATGCTACCTTCTTCTGGGCTGTTTCTATTTCTGGCAGGGATGCAGAGCGTTTGCATCAAAGCCTCAAGCATCTCAGGTTGCTAGGATATTGTGCTAGTGGAAGAAAGGGGCTTACATACTGCTTTGCATATTGTCCAAATCCACCCACTCATCCTCTACACAAAAAAAAACACAAAAAACAAAACAGGAATCCTTTTATCAGGACTCTTTGAGGATGATAAAACACTGATCATAGGACATGCAGAGAACATCTGAATGCTAATGCAATTAACTGTAGATTAGGGGTTTATTCTAGTAAGGTAATTTCTTTCTTTGCTAGCTCTGCTTGTATTCAGATAAACCAGCATTTTAGGGTTTTGCAGTCTCTAGTCTGCATGCCAGTAATCCTGTGTCAGACAGTAATTCCAGGCTTCAGGGAGTATCTGCCCTGACAGCACTCTCTCAGCCAGACTAATTACCTTCTGTAGAGAGCGATTTTGCTTTTAAATGTCAGTTTGGTTTGTTTTCTGCTGTAGTTTTATAATGTTTAGTTAAAGGAAAGATGGATAATCAGGTCTAGAGGGGTGACCTTGGTCTTTCACCAACATCCTCCTTGGTCATGCACCAACATCCTCCCTGGCCTTTCATCAACATCTTTGTATCTCTTCCCAACAGAAGAGCGAACCTGGGCCGCTACCACTCGTGTGGAGACAATCATGGCATCAGGCCCCCAAATCCCGAGCAGTACCTCACCCCTCTGCAGCAGAAGGAGGTGACCATAAGACACCTGAGGACCAAACTGTTGGAGTCTGAGAACAGAGTCCATGACAGGTTAGCAGCACAGTAGCTCCTGCGATTGCATTTCTGGCTTATTGTGGTTTTATGACAGGATGATAGTGGACGTATCAGGGGAAAGCGTGATGCAGCGGTTGTGATGTAATGCCTGCATGCAACATCTCTGCTCACCCGTAAACATCTTGTGAAGTGTAAACCCATGGGGCAATGGCTATTATGTAAGATTTATAAAAAGAGCAGACTGATGCTAGAGTTGTTTTTTTGAACAAATTTTCACCATGCATAGCCCAGGCTCCTTTAAAATACATGTATCATGATTTATATGCTACACTTGGTACCTTTTGAAATATAGTTTGACATATTGTAAGTTCAATACTTCTTTGCTTTCTAGCTACGAGCTAAATGAGAAGATTAATGCCACTCGTATGTGTTAAGTGAAGCTACAGCTAGCAACCAGTAAGCTTAGCTTAGTGTAAAGACTGGGAACAGGGGGAAATAATAAAAACAAGTTCTAATTACATTTCAGATATAACATGTTATCGATTTTGACAGTACAAATTACCTGTATGTGTAATGGGGGGAAAAGCAGGCATGAAATAGCAACTGTGGGAGCTATAACGATTAAAAACATGACAGAAGTTGTAATTAAACAACAACGTTCAGTATGACTGAACTCAAAAACAAACGAGGCAGATTGGTTACCTTTGGGCAAAGCTATTCCAGCTTTTTCGGTTTTTGGCTTTAACTTCATTTTTGACATATTGGCATTTATCTTTTCATCTAGCTTAAAAGTAATTGATCAAGCACATATTCCAAAATGGTGAACTATTGCATTTTAATTAATTCTGGACATTTTCATCCTTATTCATCAGAGAGGCGGAGATTGAGGAGCTTAAGACCCAGCTTAGCAGGATGAGGGAAGACTGGATTGAAGAGGAATGCCACCGGGTGGAGGCTCAACTGTCCCTTAAAGAAGCTCGTAAAGAGATAAAACAGCTGCGTCAGGTGGTGGAAACCATGAAGAGCAGTCTCATGGAGAAGGATAAGGGAATACAGAAGTACTTCATTGACATCAATATCCAAAACAGGAAGTTGGAGTCCCTACTGCAAAGCATGGAGCTTGCCCAGAGTGGCAGCAACCTCCAAGACGAAAACACCTTGGACCTTATCTTCGACAGCCCCGATAGCGGCGGGAAGAAGATGGTGGGGGAGGAAGAGGGTGGTATGGAGCTGGGAGACCATGGGGCGGAGGCGATGGCAGACAGTGGGTTGCTGGTGAATGATGAGATGGCCAACAGAGCGGACATTTTGGAGCAGGTCTTCATGTCCACTGCAGTGGATTTCAATCAGGACTCCAGTAGCAAGCTGAGGGCTGGGGCAGAGTCAAAAGAGGGACAGTTGATTGACCAGTCTTCTGCATCCCCACCACCTCTCCCAAACACCACACTCCCCATCTCTTCAAGCACACTCTCCATGCAAAGCACAGAAGATAAAGAAATCCAGACCGACGTACCGCCCATATCCCCAGAACTGCAGGCTCTGCTCCTTCAGCTGCTCAAGTTCCACGGTGCAACAGTGGAGGATGCAGCTCTATCAGCCCCCAGTGGTCTTCTGGGATTCCCAGACATACCAACCTCCACTTCCTCTACTGCCATTCATCCAAACTCAACTCCTTCCCAAGCCAACATCTTTCCAGAACCCCCCGAAACATCCACTAATTCGAGCGTATGTTGTTCAGAGCCTGCAGAGAGCAGACGGTTTATGGAGGAGCTGGACTTTGGTGTTACTGAGGCAGAACCTTGTCCTTCATCGGGACTGGATGTGGTCGACAAGCGTTACTGGAGCAACAGCTTCCTGGTGGATCTGGTTGCAGTCGCCGCTCCAGTGTTGCCCACAGTGGCCTGGCTGTACTCGCGGCACGGGGTAGATGGAAGTGCTCCAGTGTACAACATTGCTGCTCTCATCAGGGGCTGTTGCATCATGGGATTGCACTCACTTCGTCACGTCACTCACAGGCAGAATGCGTAAAGGCTTCCAACCCGCATGCAAGCACCTAACCTAAAAGCACTTAAGCATCGTGTAAGACCTAGGTTTTGTTCAACACTTGATAATATCAATGCAGTTATTTTGATTCCCACACTGTTACTTTGCACTGTACAGTTGCCATGAGTTGAAGATAAGTGGTGACCAGAAAGGGATTATTTATGACAGGGTTTATTTATGTATTTATTTATCATTTACATGTATAAGCAAATCATCTGGGTAGATGGTTATGTGTTATCATTGTCCTGTGGTGTACCTAGTTGTTCTTGTGTTTGGAAAAAAAAAAAAACAACCTTTGTTTGGATGAGAGATTTTTAGAGGGTGAAAGACTGAATGTTAGTTTCTGTTTGACGGGTTCTGAAATCTCTTTGCGTTGTTGTTCAAAAGAAACCTTAAACCTTCAGCCAAAGCTTTAACGTGAGTTCACTGTTTTTGTGAAGTATCTATATTTTTTTTCCTCACTGGGTGTAGAGCTTTACTTGGTACAGCCTCTGTATTGTTCATAGAAATAAGTTGATGCTTCTAAGCAACTGACACTTGTTATGTGCCTGAGCAATGTGCAATACTGGCGGTTTACATCAAATGTAATTGTATCTTTATTATTAAAGCATGATTATTCTGGCCATGTGTTTGGGCTCCTGACATTTTGTGATCTGATATGTTTGTTGTGAGTGGTGGGGACATGGCTAGAGGAAAGACTAAAAGTTGGATCTGATTATGTAAAAGACTTGTTCTAAATGCTAACAAAGACTGGGTGGGAGAGTTTCTTCACTTGCGCAAGTTGTTCACATAAATAAATAAAAGGGAAAATATCTAGTCTGAACCCAAGTGCAACCAAGCAACGTGCTCTCATGACAGCTCATCTTATGTAAAAGCTTTCTCAGCCTGTGTTTTCAGACGTCCCCTGGGTTGTGGAGCTGGAGTGCATTAGATCCACTTTACTGGGATCTGTCAGAAGCTGTAAAATGCCGTCTGCGTCCTTACACCAGTAGGAACTGGGTCAGCGCCAGTACAGCTTTGAATCTACCCACAAAAGCTATCAGTGAAGTCTTACATAATATCTATCCATATTCAATGAAAATGAAAGAAAAAGCTGATTAAGTCTAAATGAACTAACAGCATGCCTCTTAGCTGACTCCATTCCCACTTTGCCATCTGGTGGTCTATCTTAAGTTGCATAACTGTGACCTCTCACTTCATAAGGCATGAGAATAATGAGTCGTCAGATGCTGTAATCCCCACGCCAGTCTGTGGATGCTAGATTAGATGAGGGGGCAGCAATGGTGTAAAGTCTAAGAACACACCAGTAGTGTAAAATCAGTAGATGTGATTCTGCAGCCACATGGCCTGTTCCCTTTCTAAAGACTGATGACGTTCATTTTCCCTTTTTGAAAGTGGGTCAGTCTCTCAGAGGTTTTGGCAGGAAGGCAGGCAGTGTCCCCAGGCACATGAATGGCATCATTATGATGGAGGCCAGACGAGCAATGACAAAGGTCTGTCAATCCAGGTTACAGGCCTGTTTAGTCTTAGACTACACAGTTGAGCCCCAAATGATCCATACCGATGCCAAATTTAGATAGCAAATCTTTCTTAGACAAATAGGTCTCTGGCTAAAAAAA
>NW_007577834.1:162866-164292 GCF_000690725.1 Stegastes partitus | reverse complement strand
GTCAATATAATTAAAATGTGGCATGAGTATGAATAATTTGGGGCTTAACCACATGTTGCAGTCTTATTAGAGTATTCAGACATTTCAGTGGCTCACTGAAGCCGTGTTGAGGTACACTGCAAACATGATGATGAGTAGGAATAACACATACCATGTTCATCATATTAGTTTAGCAAGTTAGCATGCTAATATTTGCTAAGTAGCACAAACACAAAGCCTGATGTAATTAGTTTTTAGGTGGGTGGACATAAAACAAATTGTTGGACATAATTACACTTTAAATTTGATGTTGTGCAGGAAAAAAAATACCAAAGTTGGCAATTAATTAACTGCAATTAATTCTGTCTGGACCACAAATGTGTGTAGTGAACCTTATGGATAGCCATCAAAATAGTCTTTTAGATCATTTCCTCTGGGCCGAGGTGGTTTACCCACCTACCAATACTGCCAAATCCATGGCTATGCCACAAACATGGCTAATGAGAAGCCCTAACCTGTAAGCTGTAATTATAAAAGAGTTGGATAATAAAGTTATTCACTTCCTGAGGTATGAATCAAATCATTTTTATTAAAAACCTGTGTAGGACTAATACAGCAGGTACACAATCTGCCAAATGTGGACTGAGCTTGTGGACTCATTACTGCATGTAAGTCCTTGTTTGTGCTCAACAATGAACATTTTGAACATGAAGTCATACAGTGAAAAGTTAAGAAAAAAAGGGGGGTTTCAATGATTCAAAAAAAAAATCTATGTGCAAAAATAAAAACCAAATGAGCTACATGCAGCTTTTTTTTCAATGAAAAAAACTTTTCCAAAGAAAACACAAGTCCACAGACAGTTTGTTGAATTCCCTTGAAATGAACACCTGCTCCCAATTACTCTTAAAACCGCAACATGCACTAATCATCATTTTTATAATCACTTTATCACCAAAGTATTAACAATATCCGCAGCTCTGAGTATGTCAATAAACCATTAGATAAATGATATTAACCCAGAGACATCACACCACTTGCAAACCTTTTGTAATCGTAACATTAAGTGTAGAAATTTGCTTCCCTCGCCTTCATTTGCACCATTTGTCATCAGTCATGGACCAAAGACAGACGCTTTCATGTCAGCACATTTCAGTTGCTCCACCTGCCAGTGTTTCCATGACAACATTGGCAGTGGTAGCAATTTTTCCAACACTGACCAGGAATTTCATTACAAAGATGAATAACCAGATGCTCGGTCCAAAACACTAACTTGAACTGACGGCGTCATATTTTCAGATGAGCAAGAAAGCAAACATTTTTTTTTCACCTTTGTGTTGGCCAAGACAGCTGCTCTGAGATTCCACTCTGATGGTGCTCTATGTTTTATAAAGGCTCCATGTGCACAGTGAATATATCAACTATTTAACAGCAAAGAGCAAGATTTTCT
>NW_007577834.1:161791-162511 GCF_000690725.1 Stegastes partitus | reverse complement strand
GTTTGAGGTCTTGAGTTTTCTTCCTATTGAAGTGATCCACGCCTTGACTCTGGTTGGGCCACTTAAAAAAGTTTGTAATGTTTACTTTTAACCATTTAACCCACTTCAGCGGCATGATCTCCTGGCCCATCAGCCAAAAAATGCCAATGCATTACATTCCCACCACCATGTTTGACCTCTCCGTCCTCTGGCTAAACAAATGTCACGTCCCTATGCCCAAACAACTCCATTTTCATCTCATCCAACCACAGATTTGATGATCGTAAGGTTTCTTCTTTGTCCATGTGAGTTTTTGTCTGCCTGTCTTGGAGCAGAGATAAGTCATCATTCATGGACATTCGTGCCATAATTGCTCAGATTTGCTGCCTGCTCATCTAATCATGAATATCAGTGATCAGGTTGGTCTTGGCAGTGATCCCTGGAGTCTCCTTGGCCTCTTACACTATCACTATTGCCAGTGGTTTGAGCCTCATTTGGCAGTGTGGAACTGTTGCCACTGGCACTTCAAAACACCTGGATGTGGCTTTACAGCCTTTTCTCATCTTGTTAACAACCTCAATGCATTAGCCATGACTAGCAATTGACTAGTAACTCACGAGACAACTACTGCATTAGCTGCTCTCAACCTTCTGTGTATTATGAGGTGGAACATGCTAGAAATGACCAGTGCCATTTGGAATGGTTTGGAAACTTGTTCACTGACTACAATTTCAAGGGATA
>NW_007577834.1:137139-160266 GCF_000690725.1 Stegastes partitus | reverse complement strand
AAAAAAAAAAAAAAAAAACTAAACCAAAATGCATTCATCACTGGATATTTTCCACCAATATCAAGTGCTGACAAAGGAGGAGAATGAATGGCAGATCAATAGCCATGAGATTACCATAGGAACCCACAGCTGGCATTGAGAGTTGGGACAGATTCTAGTCTATGGTCATTTATCTATAGTCATGTTGAAAATCTCCAGTCTTCATTTTAATGCAGATTTCCAGTGTAATAATTAGGGCTATACAGCACAGGGTGATACTGTAAAATATCAAGCAACATTCATTAGAAAAAAAAAAATCAGTTCTCAGACAGTGACAGACATAAATATAAAAACACAATAATTAAGCAAACCGAGGGATGTCACTGGTATACAGTGATTGCATAAAATAAATTACACACCTTTGCCTTTGAGGTCATAAAAAGACAAAGAAAAGGAATTGTACTGCCTATCTGAGTTTCAAAAGGTAGCACAGGTACCATTTTATTTACAAATAATCCTGGGAAAAACCAAAACAGAACATTTTCCTACACTACCTAACAGATTGAATAAGAATCTAAACCTACTAAAGCTGCTTCTAACCTTTAACCTAAGATGAACTGGATCATATAAATGCAACTCTCCCTTGAAGGCCAAAATGACCTTGTCACATGTACAACTACCCCTGGTGCATTATCTGCCCTCAAGACTGATGCATTTCACACTGTTGCAGATGGAAAACACACTAAAATGGCTGCTGGTGGAAACAGAAGGAGAAGAAGGACAGCTTGCTAACAGATAAATAGTGTATGGTGATAATCCTGATTGGTTTGATGACTTTAAAGATAGAGTAAAGATTGATCTAATGTCTTTGACCCTACCCCGATCCCTTTGGCTCAAAACTGAGCATTTTTAAAATGTTACGAGAGCTTGACAGCAATCTTCTGCTCCTTCTTCATCATTCTCTGAGCCTCTTTCTCCATTTTTTTCCTTTGCTGCTCCATGGACCGCTTCTCTCGCTCGGCCATTTTCTGTTGTCTGTTGCCAAAAAAAAGGGAGGAAAATGAAACATGCAGTTTTAAGCAATGTCATTACAGAGCATGTCAACAGAAGCTAGGTCAGCTGGGACTGAGGAAAACAAACCCTGATCCTTGTGTCTCCAGTGTTGTAATACTGGTGTACACTGTCACCTGCTGGCCATGAAATGAATCTACACTCCTCATATCGACAAATGACAGGCAGTGCATTTACATGTACTAACGTAACCAGGTTGCTCACAAAAACCAGGTTACAAGAGTAGATGGACAACATTTTTACATGCACTGTTACTGTAAAGCCACAAAAACAGTGCATGCATCAGTAATGGAGCTTCTTCTTTGTGCCAAACTTGCTAGGAAACATAGTTTACTATGTCAGAGCGCTGCAGTGGAAACCAACTTACACTCAAAAAGGAAACCTTGTGTACATTTAAACTCTCCTTTTTTCCCTCTTACTGTTTCATTGTCTGCAGTCTTTTGTCAGACACGTGCAACAGAGAATGCCTCCTGCAAGAGGAATCTATTTGAGAAAACAGGTTTTTCCATTTCCATGACATCTACAGATGTTTAACTATTGACAAAACTCCTGTTTCACTCCTCCTGACAATCAACGGAGAAATCTGGTTTTGGACCTGATGTCTGAACTGATATTCAGTCCAGATTATTTGATAATGTGAGGAGATTACAGATCCAGTCTTAACCCTCCAAAACTGATCACAGGTTCATAAGGGCTGCCCTGAATAATATCAAATATGTTTGATATTTCTAATTTAAAATCAGGATGGAAGAAATTATGAAGGAATCTCCTGGAGCAGAAGACACTGTTGCCAAACGATACTAAACATCTATCCCTAACTGCGAGTTAAAGTCTCCCTTTCAGCTCTTACCGAGCTATAGACAAACTGTATTGACTGCATCGTCCCAACAACTTTCTCATCCAGATTCATTTAGCTTTCTGTTTTTGTTTCTCACTGTAAAGTATTATTATCGTTAGTCATTTTGTTTACACCTGCGTCCCCGTGACATCACATGATGGCGAGCACTGCTCTGCTCCCTGTGGCCTGAAAATCATAACAATATACTGTAGTGTGTGATGTGCTGTTCTTTTCAAATGATTGAGATCATGGGAGAACATCTGTGAAGTTTTTCTGTTTTTGCATAATGCAACCAAATTGTAAAATCTGCGAGAATTTCAAAACACTTTTGAAGCTAAGTGTGACTGCAAAGATTGTGAGTTTACAATACAGTAAAATTAAACTGTACTTTACCTTTTAACAGCCTCAATATTTATCTTTAATGTTAACCTATTCAGAACACATAGAGACCATTTTAATCATTACTTAGTGGCCAGGAAGCTTACTGCATGTACTCTGTGTGTGTCTTTCAACAAAATCTTAATAAAAACAAAGTTGAAAATACGTCCTTCTACATCAGTGTCAATTAATACCGAGTATATATACCTATGGGTTCAAGTGAGGTTTACTTATGGTTGAAGGTCCTGTATATAAGATTTTGAACATTATTATATAGCAGCAAACTTATGTAAAGACACAGTAGAGTAATAGCATGCTTAGCAGAGAACTGCTCTCCAGCTGTGTGTGTGGAATAGTACACATTAGTGTAGTGTTAGAGTCCCTCTGTTTAAATCTGCTGACCCTCCACGCATTCATAAACTGTCTCAGAGTGACCTGCCACACTACACTGTAAAAGTGGGAGTGCAGTATTCAAACTGGTTAGTTCAGCTGACAAACTGTCCTGGTGTACACAGCTGCGTTCTTGACCGATTACCTGAGCACCTCCTCTGCCTCCCAGGCAGCATCAGACTCGTCCTCCCATGCATTTGTGTCCTCCTGCCAGTTGTCCATTTCTCCCAGTTCAGCCTGTACAAACAAATAGGTCCCCATTACACATGAGGATGCTACCATGATTACAGCAGTTCTATTGCAAGAGCTACAGTTCATGAATTAGAGAAATAAAGAGCATTGAACTTCATGTGTTATGTCTTCACGTCAGCTTTTTTGGATGTGTCCTTTTGCTATACCATAGATGGACTACATGGAAGACGATGTACACGTCATTCTGTTGCATGTTCTTATTAGTTTTCAGTTCAGTGTCCTAGTTTAGTTATTTACTCCTAATTGCAATGGCTGCAATGCCTGCACAAGCACCACAGGGACAGATATGAGTTTCTCATGAACGTCAAAGAAAAATCAGGCTTTACTGACCAGTGTATTAGCTAATTACATGTGTGGATTAAATTTGGCAAAAGTTTTAATTTATCTAGCAGTAGCCTGTCAACAATGACACCAGAATTTGACTTGAACTAACAGGGATTAAATGCACTTTGATGAAGGATTATTCGTTCATTTTAACTGATTATAAAGTTCTTTACAAGTCAAATAAGCGACACAAGTTTAGCTTTCCTTTGATTACCATCAAACAATCCCACAATTTCGTACCACATAATAAATCTGCATTCACAAAGTAATATACAGTCTGTTTGTTTGTTTGTGTGTGTGTGTGTGTGTGTGTGTGTGTGTGTAAACTACATATTATACTCTTTGCAGAGCAGAAAAATGTAACTCACTGAGGGTTGGGTGAAGGTCATCATATCCTGAGAGGCTGCCAGCCTGCTGGAGAATCCTGCTGAGCCGTCAGGCACCAGGTAGTTCAACGGCTCCCTTTTCTTCAGCACAATCTTCAATAAGGAAATACAAGAAAAATCTTAGAAACTCAGATTTAAACTGTGACCCTTCATGATATATTGTTGGTTAACTGTTTCGGGGAAACAAGAACAAAAGGTGAGGACGGGAGCATTTCAGTCAGTCAGCGATATTCCTGTTAGACTAGACTTGCTGGCTAACTTTTTATTTACTGGTCTAACTTGATATTTCAGTTGATGAACAAGTGCAAGTCATTACACTTTCTGCAATCTAGTATGTGGTAGATGGCTATGCAAATACATCTTTTCTGGATAGCAGGATTTCAATATAACCCGCCTCCATGGCCTTCGTCTTCCCATTCTGCCAATGTCTGACATCAGATTTATCAGTGCATGCCCACTCATGAGTGTAAAATGCTTGTGTGCTTAGTTTATGATGATAGGTAACTTCCACAGCTGCAAAGTGACAAATAGCCTGCGTATCTACAGTGTGAGTTTGTGATTTCACATCTAACCTGTAAGGTTGAGTTAAAACAAACTCAAGTTCATTTGCACAGTTAGCATGGTTCATTTGGGCTGGTGTGAAGGTTGTTGATCTGGAACATCAGTGGGCACATCCTGAGCATTTCAGAACAGTTGTTAATTTATGCATTTACGGTATCTCAGAGTATGGCTGGGCAACCTAAAATAAAGTATCGTAATGAATTGTCACATTCACCTCAGTATTCACCTGTAATGGACAGTTGTGTCAAAAAAGTTTCCAAATTAGGCATAGAGTTTTCTAAATCGACATTTTACTTGACAAGAAATTCAACATATTCTGCGACATGGCTGTATATTAGAAACTGAAACAAACTGGTAGCGTTTTTCTTCAGTATTTGCATGTAGTACTGTATGTGGTGTACTGAGCCAAAGTGTGCCCACACACCAGGCGTGGCTTATTTTTCATGTAGCAACTATTCCCCATCTCTACCCATGGCTGTTCCGTCTTTCCAATTTTGGAATGATGCTGGTGGTCCTTGTCGCTATCCAGTCTGTTCTGGCAAAATTCCAGACCATGCACCCCAGTGCTTTCTTGTATTGTGTTGAAGTTCTTGTGTAATTTTACAGCTTCCACTTATTTGGGCAGCTGTTACAAAGAAATTTCCCAGCGCGAAGTAATTGTGATTCGTATTCTGACAACACGGATACACACACAGGTGAACATAGTGTACCATGGCAGTTGTGCTAAACCGAGTTCCACCAGTTAAACTGCACTTCACATCACAATAGCCGTAAACTTATTACGGAGCTATTGTAATCCGCAACAAGACAAGATTCTTCAAGACCTGGGTGACTTATCGCCCCAGTCAAACAATTTTCTAGAGGTGTCCCTGTGTTTCTAGTAAGTTTATTATACTTCTGTTTTGGTTGCAAAGCAAGGGCAAGCGTGTAACAGGTTACGTCTCTATTAAATGCACAAAGGTGAAATTTGTCGTAATTCATTAATCCACAAAGACAGCTTTCCAATGCAATACACTGCCAGAGAGACACGTCACCAACTTCTAAAATATGTACTCAGGATTTTGAGTGTGTCATCTAATTGGCATCTGTTTGGCAATACCGTTTCTGAGACTTTCGCTGCACTGTCTATGACCATACCTTCTGGGTTTTCCTGATGGTGGGAGCCATGTCTTTGAAGTAGTCAGGCTCTTCATCTGCATCATTGGGTGAAGGGGAAACATTCCCGTTGCCACCTTCAATCTTAATACTTGTAGGAGCCTCTTCATCCCAAGAGCTCCATTCTTCAATCTCTGGCTGTGCAGACTAGATAACAAAATACAACTTGAAATCAAATCTATGTGTGTAAATTGACAGCAGCATACATGAAAATTTTACAAATACTGAACATTAGCCTCTGAATTTGTCAGGGTGCTGATAACTAACACAATACTGACCTGTTTTGGTACAGATGATGAAAAATCCACTGTTGTCGGGAGAGTTATTTGATCACCGCTTAGTTTGCGGCCCCTTCCACTCCTGTAAATATAAGTAAAATAGGTAAAACATAAAGTCAAAAGGAATTAATGCAATATTTAAACAAAAGTTGGAAAACTTATTTTTTCTTAAAGCATTACAAATGCACACATCTTAGAACATAAACCAAAATCTATAGACGGGTGACAAAATAGAGGAAAAGCCAACATAAATTGTCTCAGTAAGGTGTTAGGACACCACGTACCACCAGATGCACCAAGGCATTGATTCTTTAAGTTTCCTGAACTTTACTGGAGGGCTAAACACTTTTCTTGCAAAAGATATTACCACATTTGGCATGTAGGTTTAAATATCCCATAGGTGTTCACTAAGTTGAGATCTAGTGACTCTGAAGGCCATAGCATTTGATTCACATCATTTTCAAACTCATCAAACCATTCAGTAAGCCCTCATTACCTATGGAAAAGAACATTGTCATCCTGGAAGAGAGCCCTCCCATCTCGGTAGGCATGCTTTGTCATAGGATAATTGTGATTATTCAGGACAACTTTGTATTGAACACTGTATTCATTTGCATTGACTCTTTTCTCGAAAAGGATAAATAGATCCAAACCATGTTCGCAAAATGTCCCCACAGTGTGACAGAGCCACCAGATCCATTAACTGTTGGAGTCAAGGCACTGTTCTCCCGGTGAACACCTCACATGCACTCAAACACTTAAAAAATAAATAAATAAATAAATAAATAAAATATATATATGCTGAAGCATGACTTAACTGACCACATAATTTTTTTTACTATATTTTTGTGAACCAGTGACAATGGTTTTTGCTTCACAATACTCCCAAATATGCATTTATCTTTGGAGTGTATGCACTTGCAATCCTATGTTAATATTAGTTTCTACGCAGTTGCTGACAGACTGTTCTGGCTGACAAGTCTGATTGCATCCTGCATTAACATTCTCAGTCACCTGAACAAAAGCTGCTACTCTCTTTAACCTAACATGTCTCACTAATGCACAAGCACCAGGGTCATAAAATGTTTACTGTTGACCACAAAGATGTCTTTTCCATAGACTGAACGCAGATGTCACTTTTGCCACTGTTCCTACTGAAACACTAGTCAGTAGAGCAGCATGAGAGGCTGACATTCCCTGCACAAAAAGTGAACCTTCTTTCAAAGTTTCTTAAATCTTTTCCTTTTGCCCTGTTAGCACAAAATCAGAATTCACTGAGCCTGCTTGCCATTTTTATACAAACAATGACTGGATGGTAATTGCTTATTTTAACCATGTATTGCATGTGTGAGGAAGCACCTGCATTTGTGGCATATGACCTATTCAGGCTTGTCCTTTCATTTGTCACCCATCTGTACCTACTTTCCAATGCTATTTCAGCATACGTGTGTAAAGGTATCTAGTTGTGGCGCAAATCCATGTAAACTTCACTGGTGGATCCTGCCATGTTTCGTAAAAGCGTGATGCTCAGTCTTTAGATATATCAATGTTTATAAATAAGGAAAGTAGTGTCACCTAATAAGATCTCTATAAATGAAATGGCATCCATATGTGGTAGTTGACATTGTATTAACTGAACATTCATTTGTGCTTACCTGCATATCAACCTCTTAAAGAAGGACAGTAAGCTGGCTAGACATGTGCAGATCTTGAACAGACGGAACTGAGTGATGGCCATGATGAAATTGAGCTGGTGGGAAAGAAAAGAGGAACATATCTGTGTATATGAGTTTACAACAATGAGCAAAGAGTCGCTTGTTTTACTACACCAGACTGTGCAGTTAAGCACGTCTTAAGCAGAACAGTATATAAGCATGGTAACATGAAATTGACACGTTGGATAGAAGTTAGTCATTATACAGACATGTGTTAGCGTGTATGAACATTATGTTCCAATAACCGGTCATGGTATTCAAAATCTGGACAGCCCAGACACGAACCTCTTATTAGAATACCACCCGGCTTATGTGTTTCTAATTACAGAACAAGACCGAGCTAAGGCTAACGTTAGATAATACAAGTTCTACCAGGATTTTAGTTACGTTAAAACAACCTAACTCTATTCTCATTTTGGGTGTTGCACACCTTAGCTTTCACATAAATACATACTCACCTTGCAAGGTGTCAATAGACCGTATGCAGGGCAACTGCTTTCTTCTTGTGTGGCAGAAGAGACAAGTTCATTTATTTGCTAACCGTTGCTTGCTAGCTTAGCCCACACGAAAACATGATAATTCTTAACCCTTTAAAAGTCTTCCTAAGGTGACACATTGGCAGAGACAAATTATATCGCTGTCATGTCAAAACCATGCATGTAACAGCTTTACATCCCAATACGGTTTCATGACAAAACTCCTAAATTTGTGTCGTCGCTCGTCTCTGTCCCATGGCTGCCATCTTTGAACTGGGAGGAGCAGGAACAGGGAAGTGCCAGCGTGATACTGCTGCATTCAGGTGCTGTTGGAAAATGGGAACGCAACATATGATTGTAAACATTTGAACTGGTTTCCGCTCCATAGGTGAACATTTATATTCATATGTAAGTACACTTATAGAATAACACAAAGCTTCCTCTTTGAATTAGCGATTACAGGGTAGGTAATGAATGCAAGGCTCTACTGATACAAACTACAGTAGGTTTGTCTTTATCATTTTATACACATTCAAGAGACAAACTAAAAGTAATCATAAGGTATCTATTTATGCATCAAATACATAAATATAAATTATTTCTTAACATTTTTTTTACATTTACACTAATGTATAAAAATTTCGAGAATGAATGAAGCCGTTTTTCATCCCAACGCACCATGATGTCATCACAAACTACCCAATCAATACACATCTTGAGCGGAAGTGGCATATTTGAAAACTGGCAGTTGACTTCGAGCCTTTTTTTTCGTTTTGTTGTCTGCGGAAAATCCCACCAGAGGAAGAATTCCGTGCACAAGGGATTAATGACAGCATTAACAAGGTAAGATGCTTTTGAATAGCTGTACTGTATTTTGTATGTCATTGAAGGTGTTTTGTCATACGTTCAATTTAACTCGAGTTTGCGTGGTCCACAAAGGAACCAATTTGCTCGCTAGCCTAGTTATCGCTCACAACACTGCTAAATGTTAGCTATCTAGCTAACTGAGCTAACGCAGATCGTAGAAACGAGAGTAAATACTTTTGCAAAGGAACACTAGTGTCTTCTAATCAGTTTTGAACACGCCAAAGAGATTCTCTCTTGTTTATCAGCAAGTATACATATTGGGCATCTCCAGAAAAGTTGTCAGTACCTCTCGTCAGAGTGAGAGCCATCTTTCAAACAGTACAACTTTGTGGTAAAGTAACGAACCAATAACATTATATTTTCATTAGAGCGGTTTCTCAAATCACCACGTCCTTGCTGAGACGTTAAATGTCACCACATTATAAAGTTACTGGTTTGAGAGTAGCTCATGGGGTCAGGAGTTATGGGGATCACTAGCCGTTAATAAATGTGTCATGTTATTATCAAGGGGCGTTGTTAAGCTCTCGACACACTGGGGCTCAGCCCACCCGAGCAGTCTCCGGATTTTGGCCTGATTATTGCACAGTTTTCAAGGTATTTTAGAGTAAAAATGAGTATAAATAGAGCGACACTGTGCTCTCTGCAAAGTAAAGTCATCGCACTGTGCTCAGAATGTGATTGACAATAATGTTAAAGTGAAAGCAGGCTTGTTGACCCGTGGTTCTCCAGCTGTGTGCCTTGGGTTCAGGCTTATTTATGACGATTTATGCAGCTACAATCATATGTAAAGCTGCGTGGGATTAGTAAATCTTATAGATTAATAATAATCTGCAGTTTGGCTGACTGATTCTTTAACCAGTCTAGAAGAAGAGATGTAGGTGCTGGTTAGAAGGGAAAGTTCACCTATAAAGTCCTCTGCCTCATTTAGCCTTGTCTGCACTTTGTTGCTTTCATCCTTCTCATATCCAACGCCCCATTCTTGCTGTGTTGAATTAGTTAACTGGTTACTACGAGATGACAAGAATGACAAGCCCAGTAACTGGTGCGCTCTCATGCACCTGCTAATACATATTTTTAAAATATTTGAGGCTATAGCCATGACAGCCACGCCCAACAATGACAGTGTTGTTATTATTAAATTTACATGTTTCTCAACTGTATATTTCACATAACCTTATTTGGGTTAATATACTTTTTGTATTTATCTACCCCTTCATTTTAGATGGAGGAAGAGGAACATACAGACAGAAAGCAGCAACTTGCCATGCTTTATCAAAAGCTCAACAAAATTAAAAAGTATCTCAACGAAGGTAAGCTTTATATCCATCAGTATCTGTTTGTCTGTGCTTCATACAGTCATCATTACAGATTGCATTTGTTTCAGATGACACGGACAATATTAATCAGGTCATCAGCTCCAACTTGCCTGAATCATGCCTCTCATATTTGATGGACCTGGAGAAGAAGGGGGACCCTCACTTGGATCATAACCACCTCACCAGGCTTATTGACTGTTATACCAGAGTATTCTCTAATATGCCTCTGGGAAAACATTGTCAGAATGAGAGCTATGCCAGAATGCTGGTCAGATTTGCAGAGCTGAAAGCGTAAGTACATGTTATTACTTGTATAGCAAAGTTGTTTCTTGTTTGAAATGTTTGCTTATTTGTAGATTTGATATCTAAAATTCTATAAATCCTCTTGGATTATATACAGATGTGAACATTAGTCTGTTTCCTGATTGTGTCTTTTAGAATTCAAGACGTCAACGAGGCAGAGGCCAACTTCAACGTGGCAAGATCTAACAGCCAGAACTTTGCATTTGTCCATGTTGCACATGCACAGTTCGAGCATTCTCGAGGTAGAAAGATGTGTTATTTGTTATTCTTGTGAATATGTACACATTCTCATGACATGTCATTAAGGATATTTAATGTCGGCTATATGCTTTACCAGGAAACACAAAGAGAAGCGCTTATATATTGCAGAATGCAATTGAAGTGGGTGCCAAGCCAAAGGAGCTGCTGGAGGCTGCCTTGCAGAGCATGCAGACGGGAAAAACACAACCACTTTGTTCAGAGGACAAGGAAAATCTTCCATGTGAGCATTTATTCAGGGTTTACCTGTTGGCATTACACACACACACACACACACACACACACCAATCAGCCACAACATTTGTGTATATATTGTACCTCTCATGGCTCCAAAACAGATCTGAACCGTCAGGGCATGGTCTTGGGACATAACAGATGTCCTGTGGTGTTTTACAGTAAATCTTTTAGCATGATGTTGGTTCCTTTAGATTGTGGATTTGTCTTGTTCCAGCACATCTTCTGGATGCTCAGCTGAGTTGAGATCTGGGGAATTTTGTGGCCAGGCTTACAGCTCGCATTGTCCTGCTTGGGGAGGCTGCTGGTGTCCAGGAGTGCTGTTGCCAACATCCACAGGAATGCCAGCAGCCATGGTTTCCCAACAGTACATTGCATTATAACAAGATGATCAATGCTATTTACTTTGCCTGATGGTGGTTTAAACGTTGTTGCTGATGTGTACATGCAGCTGGTTTGCTTGATTGAGGTTCAGCAGTTTAAAAAGTCACATAATTAGTGTTTATTACCCAGCAGAACTGTAACTGAAACCATTTTCACCAGTCATGCTTTACTTATCTATATGTTTTCTGTTTCCTTTCTGCCAGTATTACCCAACAGTAATGTGCACGATTCTGTCAAAAAAGGCTCAGAATTCCAAAAAGTAAGCAGAATATCAGATGGGACAGGTGACTTGCAGCTCTCCAGTATTTTTAGTTCAGGGTAAGAATAAAGCACCTTTCCACATTTAAAAAGGCTTCATTTTTCAGTGAGAGTATCTGACATGTTGTGTTCTGTGGCCCTCAGGATGGAACCCCTCAGTGGATCATCAGATGAGCAGCTACCTGGCTGGAGATCAGGATCTCAACGCAAGAGAGCAGTTGGCATGGTACGTTTCATCCTGCTGCATTAAACAATTTATAAAATGGTCTTTAAAGTTGTGCTTCAACCTTTTGCTTTACAGCCAGGGAGAGTTCCTGTGGTTCCTTTCTCTATTCCAGAAAAGGATGATGATGATGACCACATTAATCAGAAGCCCTCCACAAGAAGGGATGCAACAATTCCCACTAGTTTGTCCAGGTATTTATTATAGCATATATTGACAATGGTGTTGATTCTGATTATGCCAAGCTACATGGAAACAGTTTTATCACAAGATTAAATATGAATACGTTAACAGTATCAGTCATACACATCCTTAACATTACTTATTTCGTCAACCTGCAGGTTCTTCATCAATTTTGATTTCGGAAACAATAGTAGAAAACACTGTGTCCATCACTTCTGATACCAATCACAATCTGAATGCCACAGCCTATCTGAGTATTGATGCTAACATCTGCATCCCTTTATTGTCACAGTTATCATCTTATTATGGCAATTTCGTGCAGGATAATGCACCACACCCCAAAAACACATTTATCTCTCTATTACTTGAATTAGTAAACGTGATGCTGATTTTTTTGGAGGGATTAACAAGTGACAAATCTACACCAACATGGACCAGAATCACAAAAGGGAGATGCTACCAAATATTATTAGAGTGTTCCTAATAAAGTGTTTGTCCAATGTATGTGCCGCAGTAATCCCGTATTTTATTTTAAATGGTTAAAAAGTGAATCATAAGTTTAATTTAAATATTTTATTCACTTTTCAGTACAAAAAGTCAGTAGTTGTGTTTGATCTCTTCAAACTTGTAGCCTCAGGTAATAATAAACAAAAGCATTAGTATTATTAAGACTGGGGAGACCTCTAAGGGTAAACATGTGATGCTGTTTATTAAGCTGAGGTCACTTTTTTGTCTTATATTGTACACCACAGCTGAAAAATCAGACACGAAAATGTACTGAATTATGATACGATTATAATCTAGTTAATCTAACTGTTCCGCTGCTTTGCATGCAAATTCTTAATTATGTCAATCAAATGTTTTTTGTTTTTTTTTTCTCCAAGACTTGTACGTGTTGTTGATGCTCACTTTGTGAAATTTTGTCGCAGGCAAACATCTGGTTCAAATGTGAACTCAGCATTTGGATTATCCTCCTCAAAGAAAACTGTTCAAGTGAGTACAAATAAGCTGGTTTGAGCCTGTACACGTCAGAAATCTTGTTCAGTGGTTTTCATTACTGGTGTTCTGTTTTGCAAAGATGTTTGTTTTGAGCTAAAGAAAGAAAAGTAAATTGTCTTGATGTGTTTTCAGCCACCAGCTCTCAGTCCGGAGCACTACCCTTGGGAGGACCATGCAACTGTGGACTCCACCACCACACTTCTTCATACACATGATACAAGGGACGCTTCAAGACTAGAAGGTACTATATTACTTAATACCACGGTAAATATCCTGCAGTGTGTTCAGCAGACAATGATATACTTGTGTGCTGTGTGTGCAATAGACCTTTCGGCCCACTTCCTATTTAATGGCATGTTGTTTTTCTCTGGCAGATGTAACTTACAATTTCGATCAAGTCGTCAGTTCCAAGTCTCCTGAGTCGTGTTGGACGTACCTGACAAGCCTGGAGAAAAGAGGAAACCCTCGCACAGACATCAGTGTCCTTAATAAGCTCAAGGACTGTTATTCTAAAGTCTTTTCCAGGCTGCCAATCAGACAGTACAGCAAAAACGCCAGCTATGCCAGAATACTAGTCAGATACGCAGAACTGAAAGGGTAAGTTTGGATGAAACTTCCTACATTTCTGTCGTATGGCTGTAAAGATAGTCTGTCTCTAATCAGTCAAGCCAAGTATTTGTTTTACTCTAAGAAAATCCTTTAGCAAGACTGATGTTGTATGTGTTGTTGAAAAAGGTCTTATACGGTGTTAAATTAAATTTGGTGAACACTGCAGACACACCAAAATTAGTTCAAACACACCCAGAGTGTACAAACATAACTCAAGTAAAGTAATGTGGAGTGAAAGTTAAGAAAAGCAGATTTTGACTTTAAGTTTTAAAGAACTTTCAGGTTTCAGTGTATTGTCATTTATTTTTCATCTGTAGGATTGAAGACCCAGATGAAGCAGAGGACCACTTCATAGTTGCGAGATCCAACTGCAAAGGCTTTGCTTTTGTCCACATAGCACATGCACAGTTTGAGGTCTCTCAAGGTATTTTATTTTCTTTAAATCTAGAGCCATGTTCACTGAGTAACTCGTCCTGCTACACTAGTGTGTGTACTTAATGTTCACTGTGACATCAGCTGGCATACATAGGAATTTAAAGAACAGATGATGTAAATGTCAGTAAACTTGAAATGTAAATTATATAGCAGTTCTTTAAGTGAAGTCAACATCTTATGCTGTTAAATGTAAATTTCAAGTAAGCTGGTGTTTACTTTATCTGTTGGTTCCTAAACACAAAGTGTCAGTGATTTTAAAAAGATTGCAGATAATTTTTTCAGCATGATAAAAAAAAAGCTCCACTTTATTTAAATTGTTTCATGATTAATCGGTCATTTAGTAACGTGGCTGAACGGCAGTTAAGCAGACTGTTTAAAATTTGCGTTCCTAACTTAGAGGGGTGACTTTTGTATTTTTTTTATTTGTATTGCATTTTCTTCTCTTTGATTCAGTTGATTAAAATTTAGATTAGCTTTTTTTAATATGAACTTTTTCCTACTCCTTTCTTTCTTGTAGGTAATGTGATCAAAGCAACGTCAATTCTGCACAAAGCCCAGGCATTGAAGGCCAGGCCAGCTGAGCTCTTGGACATGGCCATACGTAACCTTAAAGCTGGGGAAAAGCAGCTAGTGCCCATCCAGGACGAGGAGCCGTCCACAGGTAGAGTTTCATTAAAGGCTGATTCCTTGCATAGTTGCACTGGTTTTACTGTAACATATATGAGATTTTTTTTTCCCCACATTTTTTTTTAGATGTGCCACCAAGTGCTCCAATAATGCCCACTTGTGAGGGGAACCAGGAAGTGCAGCTTCCTACTCGGGTCCCTGTGAACCGCTCAGTTGAACAGCCTAAACCTGCCAGCAAGGAGCCCTTATCAGAGTGGAAGATACCAACTCTTATCAACCGTCACGTTTCTCCAGAGGTCTGTTGGCTTTCTTGATCTACTGCTTCTAAGTTACTACAGAATGACATGTTGCAATTTTAGTCCACTGTTTTTATGTGCCAGCTGATGTTGGCCTGTGTAATATGAGACACAGTAGCGTGCAGCTCCTATTAAATATCTGATGTCTTGGGTTAATTTATTATTAACTATTAACTTATGGCGGCGTGCATGGACGCAGCGGCCCCTTCGGTAGACAGCAAGAGTGAACGTTTAGTGTCTCATCCCAGATGTGCATTCCGCAAAATTTACTAACTAAATGATCCTGAAGAAACGCTCTCTCATCTTGCCTGTACTACTGTGTATGTACAGCAAAATGACAATAAACTTGATTTGCTTTGATTTGATTTGAACTTAAGTATGATTTATGCTTGAGTGTATAGATTGAGCTTTTGATCTCATTGGAAGTAATTATGTGGAAATGACTGGTAAATAAATATGCCATATTTACATGACTTATTGATTTTAACAAAGACAATGCTTTTGTGAAACAAAATGTAATATGTATTGGATTGCAACTTTATCTGTCTTGCTCCCTAAAGAAAACACAAGAGCCAGTACTCTGTCAGTGCAGCCATGTGCTGTTTTCTCATTTTCTATCAGTCTGTATATGGACTCAATTGTTTTTCTCTCTTCTGTGTTGTATTTGTTATGATAATTATAGCTGTTGTTCAGCACTTATCAGCTCCAACATGATCCACTATCAACCATCCTACCATACCCTTGAACCTTTTTTCTTTTTCTTTTTAAGGTTAAACAGACAACACCTCCTGACCCCAGACCTGTTCCCCGTCTGGTGGAGTCTTTCCGCACTCCGTCCCTACAACTTCCACCTAGACTGAACCCGCAAACAGTCTGCCAGACCCCTAATAACTACAGAAACCCCAGTGCTAACAGGTAATATCTAAGTAAAGTATAAGGAATTCTCCTGTTGATTATTTGTCTTAATAATAACAATAGTCTTGTCAGTTTCCTTTAGACAACCCACTTAAATCATCATGCGTTTTATTGTAATCTGTCGGAACTTCCATTAAATGTTAATTCTAGTAGAGCCAACACACAGTCATGGAAAACACTATTAGACTACCCTTGTTTTCTTCAATTTCTTGTTCATTTTAATGCCTGATACAACTAAAGGTACATTTGTTTGGACAAATATAATGATAACAAAAATAGCTCATAAGAGTTTAATTTAGGAGCTGATATCTAGCCATGTTCAATGGTTTTCTTGATAATAACCAAAATCACTTAAGTTCTTACGTCAATAGCTCTGCCAAAAATAGTGCTTTAAGGCATTCCATGTTTTCTTTTCTGTCTGTTTTAGTCACATGTCTTCATATCTCCATCTGTCTCCTCCTCAGCTTCATTACTCCTGTTGTAAAGAGAGGTCCTGAAATGTCTTCGTCTGCAGTAGCAGCACACAGAGCTGGACCTGTTCAGCAGCCATGCACGCCTGTAAACCAGTCGATGTGTGTCCAGACTCCACAGGTGCTGCATTTTTATGTCCTACTTTTGTTTTTAACCTGCATGCAAGTACATTGCATTCATTTTTATCACTCAAAGGACATACAGTATGTACTGAATAATGCATGATCCTTAAGAAAAGGGTTTTGCCCATACTAACCACGTCAGCTTAACAGACAACAATCACTTTAATAGAGCCAAGTGCACCAAGTGATTTCTAATCAAACTGACATGTTAACAGCTACTTTTTTCTTGTTTTCTAGGGTCTAAAAATCACTCTGAACTATAATGACAAAATAAGTCTTTGTTCAAATCTCATTTTAGACTTCCCTCAGTGCGTTGTCAAATGAATCCATTACCATTAAGGGAAGGCAGTTCTTCATCCTCAAGATGATTGGACGTGGTGGATCGAGCAAGGTAAAATATTGTTGATGAGTTCTTGTGATGCCATAAACATTATTCGTCATGGTCCAGAGTTCCAGTTGATGTTTGATGTCATTTTTAACCATCACAGTATGACTGTTGTTTTCTGTTTTTCCAGGTCTACCAGGTCCTTGACCACAAAAAGCAGATGTTTGCTGTGAAATACGTCGACCTCGAGGAAGCTGATGCTCAGACAATAGAAAGCTACAAAAATGAAATTGAACACCTGAACCACTTGCAACAGTACAGCGATCAAATTATAAAGCTCTATGACTAGTGAGTACATTTTATACCAAATGTTGTACAGTCAAAGTCAGGGTTTAAGCAGCACAGAAATACATAGATGTATTCTGTATACGCATTTTTAATGTGTAAATGTACAGTATGTCAGGTTTGCTTGTAATGTGGATCTGCCACAATGTCTCAATTGTTTCGTTTATGTTTGCAGTGAAATAACCAACAGCTACATCTATATGCTGATGGAATGTGGTAACTTGGATTTGAACATTTGGCTGCGAAATCGCAAAACTGTGAACCCCCTGGAGAGGAAGTACTACTGGAAGAACATGCTGGAGGCCGTTCATACCATCCACAAACACGGTTCTTTCCCTCTGTGGCTCTCAAAATAGTTCCCTCATTTTTTTCAGTGTTGTTCATTAGGTAGCACAGTGAATTATCTTCTGTTTCTAACCGCCGCTTTGATATATGTTCTGTGCAGGAATTGTCCACAGTGACTTAAAGCCAGCAAACTTTGTCATTGTGAATGCATCACTGAAATTGATTGACTTCGGCATCGCAAACAGAATCCAACCAGATGTAACGAGCATTATGAAGGATTCGCAAGTAAGTCGTACTTGAATTGTAGAAGAGTTACAGAATAAATAAATGAAATCTACCTGTATTTTGGTAAAAGTTGCAATGCTGAATTGTAAAACTCTAGCAAATGTAAATGTTCCTTAAAATCAAATTTTGTATGTATATTCAGGAAAATGTCCAATAGTATTCAAAGTAAAAGTACTCAATGCAGAAAAATGTGTCCTCTTGTAATAATGTAAGCGTAGGATTTTATTGTCCTCGTAACCCCAAATGTCTCCTTGGATCCCTTTCATTGTGCTAGATGGTGTCAGCAATACTGATCCAATACCTTTTTTTTGTCAAATTCAGTACCAAAAACATACAAAACTGATTTTTGCAGTTACCCTGCTTGTAAATTCACAGGAGAGGTATTGAAAAGCTAACCTAATTTAAGTTCCAGGTTTAAATACAGTTTAATCTGCATAATGTTTTTACCTTAGTTCAGAGAAGAGATGCAGATGAATCCAGTGAAAAGGGCTCCACATGTCTAACTCCTCATGGTTTGTCAAACACAGGTAGGAACCCTGAACTATATGCCCCCTGAGGCCATCAAAGACACTTCGTCCCAGGCAGGAAAAGCACGCTCAAAGGTTCTTGTCTTCACTTTTCCCAGTGCAAAAATTTTATACAGTGCAAAAATGTTCCAATTGCAGTAGAAAGTGAAAAACCTTTTCTAATTTTGTTCCGCAGATAAGTCCTAAAGGTGATGTGTGGTCGCTTGGCTGCATACTGTACTGCATGACATATGGGAAGACTCCATTCCAAACCATCACCAATCAGATAACCAAGCTGCACGCCATCATCGATCCTTCTCATAAGATCGAGTTTCCTGACATCTCAGAGAAGGATTTGCTGGATGTGCTGAAGGTGAGAGACCACAACTGGACTGTACTAGTAATGTGAAACCAAATATCAATTTTGCAAGGAGGCAATTCTGTCAACTTGCAGGGTGGAGCTTTGTGTCATTATTCTATTCTACTGCTGAATTGATTTCTGGCTACAACATCCATCCATCCATCCATTATCTGTACACTGCTGAATCCTCATTAGGGTCGCGTGGGGGCTTTAGTCTATCCCAGCTGACTTAGGGTGAAGGCAGGGGACACCCTGGACAGGTCACCAGTTTATCACAGGGCTACACTTAGAGACAGACAATCAAGCACACTCACATTCACACCTACGGACAATTTAGAATCACCAATTAACCTCCACATGTTTTTTGGACTTGTGGGAAGAAGCCGGAGAATCCAGAGAGAACCCACGCTGCACAGGGAGAACATGCACTCCACACAGAAAGATCCCAGGACACGAACCGGCAACCTTCTTGCAACAGTGCTAACCACCGATCCACCTTGCTATGACCTGGCTATGACATGTATATTGGAATTACTCCAACAATGCAGCTTGCCGTTATGTAGAGGAGAGTTGTAGGTGAGCTGGTGTGTTTGAGTTGCACCAAAAGGGGAGGAGTGGGTGGGGAGAGATGCAAGGACTGTACAGAAGATGCGGCAGTTGTTACAGTCTTAATGTTAAGACAGAAGGGGTTTATGTTCACAAAAGAAAAGTTTTATATATACGACTTTGATTGAACCCCTTAAAATCATTGTGTCAGTCTCTGCAGAGGGATTTTAAAAATAGTTCATTAAAAATTGTCAATAATCAACGATCAATGATGACTACAGTTAACCACTTTATTGTTACCTTCTTAAAAATATACAGAAAACATTTTGTTGTCAGGTTTAGATTAGCATTTTTAACATGACTGGTCTCTTTAAACATATTCTCTTCTACTAATAAGACTTCTACACATCACAGGTTTAACTAGGGTTATGTAGAATATTTAAAGTCCACAGATTAAAAGCATCACTAATTTAGACGTGTTTCTGAAGTGATGTAGAATACTAAATAATCTGGGTTTTATTATCTGCTTTTAACAGAGGTGCTTGGTACGAAACCCCAGAGACAGAATCTCTATTGCAGAGCTGCTGGAGCATCACTACCTGCAGCTGAAGCCACAAACATCACCAGAACCAGGTACACTCACACTCACAGCAGTTCTAACTTTTCCCAGTTAGAAGCCAACTTTGCTGATCCCCACATGACAATGATTAATGCATCTGTTTCAGAACAACCATCTAACAGTGATCTTCAGAGGATCCTAACAGACCTTGCAGCCCTACAGTCTCCAAACAGCATCATCAGAGCTGCTAATGTAAGGTTTATTTAGCAGAACTTCTTCTAGGGCAAAGAGTTTCTGAGGCACTAACTCTGCTTTCTGCTTCTCACAGAATTTGGCAAGAATGTGCAGCAGCGGCAGGAAGTTGGATGTTGCAGAATGTGCAAAGTCATCATCTTAATCATCCGGAAAAAATGTGATGTGGATTTTTTTTTCTTTTGACGCCCTCAGAACCACTTAAGAACAGTTTACTATTGTAAGATGTCAAAACTAGCAAAGCTGTATTGATATGTTTGTTTCTTTGAAACAAAATCATTACATTGCTTATTTTTTTTACTCATTTTAGTGATAATAAATGTAAGAATATGCAGTATATAGCATAGTCAAATAAACATATGGTATCCCAAAGCATTGTAGATTTATTTATTACAGCTGATTTAAAGGAGAGCTAACTGTCGAGGTGTGCTATTTTATTACAGCACTTTTTGG
This sequence comes from Stegastes partitus, assembly GCF_000690725.1. NCBI lineage: Eukaryota > Metazoa > Chordata > Actinopteri > Pomacentridae > Stegastes > Stegastes partitus. The sequence goes on along the minus strand of NW_007577834.1, from coordinate 140,046 downwards.
GAGTTTCATTTACGCATTTTCCATTTGTACTAAGAAGCTGACTGACACTGATATTTTAGCTTCAGCATCTACTATTTTAAAGAGCCTCTCTGGTAAAAGTCAAGCTTTTTACGTTGTCGATGTCTCTGGTGTTTTTTATATGCTAGGAGACATCATGAGTGAGATAAGCAGTCAACTCTGACAGACCATTTCCACCTTGAAGCTGCAGTGCACTGATGACTAAACTCTATCATCTGTGTTTGAGATTGTCTTCCGTCATTTTTACTGAAATAGCTTTAGAGAGGATATCTGTATCGCCTCTGTGGGACTCAGGTGTGGGTTGATATTTTGCTACTTTTAGGTTGTATTACTTATTATTAGCCTTTTTTATTACCTTCAAAATTACAGGAGATAACTACGTAAAATGTTCACATTTGAGCGCCGTTAAAAACTGCTACCAAATCAGTTTTCTATACATTTCACTTGTCATAATCTAAAGCCAAAATCCTTGTCATGTTCAGTATGACTTTTCTACAAGTCACTTGAAACATCAGTGTCAGGGAGTATATCAAAGTTTCAGTAGCAATACAACACTAGTTTACTGTCAATAATACATATAGTGTAATACAAACAGACGTTGATATCCTGCATGTATTGTCTGTTTTCTATAATTCACTAGAAAGCTTTTAAGGCCCATATCAGCATGTGTGATAGGTGCTTGGTCAGAACAAGTTACAGCAAACAAAGGGTCTCATTTTTACATTTGATTCATCTCGCTGTACCTCCATCTGTGTCGAATGATTTTTTTTTTTAAGGCATATTTTTAGACTAGTGAAATGTAAAATTTGAAATCATTGACTCAAGGAATTAAAACCATGATTATAATTATTGTTGCACGTTCATTTTCCTGACTGTAGAAAAGAAAAAACAAAAAAAGTGTTGGGTACCAAGATCACACACTGTCACTGTTCTTTAGGGTTACTTTGTGTTTGTGTTAGGGTTAGAGTTAGGATCTGATGCCCTAAACAGACAGTAAAAGCTCACAGAACCACAACTGAACACCTCAAAACTTGTTTGGTGAGTGTAATTTGTCCAACCTGTAATATAAAATCTGTGTTTTTTTTTGCACTCCACTGCTATAAGCTACATTTGCAAGTGTCAAAATATGACTGGAAATGTTTTTTTTTTCCCTCCATTTTCGCAACATTGCAGACATGACAGAATATGCAGCTGTACAAACACAAAGACTACACCACTTTGGCTGCTGCTGCTGCTGGAACAGGAAACTGTTTTATGTTGCCTGTTAGGCTTTTGACAACATCATCATAACCATAAACTTCTAACAGATTTCTTAATAACCAAAAAAAACAAAACTTATTGCAGTCTATTTCGAAATCCAATTTATACAACTTCTATTACCTCTTATTCCCTAATCCTTGGCTTGACCCTTTTTTCTGTCCTTACATGTTCATACTTTATGTATTAATTGCACTTTTTTGCCTCTGGTCCCTGTTATTTCCATGTTCCAAGTCAAAATTTTCACTAAGAGCAATGAAGAGCAATGAGCAAGAACAATTACAATACTTTAATATGCTATATTACTATACACTCTAAGTATATAGCACTATAATAACAGGATTCTTCAGTAGTAGTTGTTGTTTGACTGTAACTAACATCTGTCTTTGCTTCGTTTTAGATTTCAGGCGTTCAACTGCATTTTCAGGTGGAGTGTTTTCTGCAATACTGTATTATTATTATTATTTTACAATTTTAACATACCTATATGATTAATGAGTTAACTTAGTTTTGCATGAAATCATGAATATGAGTATATGTATGCGTAAGAACACTTTTTTTTCTTTTTTTTTTAAGTGCAGATTAAGCGGTGTATAGATCATGGATGGATGGATGAGGGTTTTTTTTTCACAAGACATGTGTCAGTGAGAACAAAAATAATAACTTGAGTTTAACTACAGAGTATCTGCCATAATTAAAGAGTCGCATCATCCAGCTCAGACTTGGCTGATGGTTATCATCAGAATTTCTCACTGTTGATAACTGGACTGAAGGGTTTTGCAGAGTCGGCCGTGAAAGCTTCGATCTCCTCCACTGTTCGAGGGACGCAGGTCAGCAGTTCGATGCCGTCTGCCGTCACTGTGATGTTCTTCTCAACGCGAACCTGCACACAGTGGTGACGCAGTGGTCAGTGAAACACAGGACAATTAAAAGCAGGGCATGCCAGTTCAGATCACAAAAATATAAACAGACCTAAGAGTTTAAATGGTAAATATGTGGTGGATCAGTAACTGAAAAATCTGTACAGCTATGTTTTCCTTAGTGAACATGTAATGTGTGAATGCATAGTCTGTGTGGAAAGAATTATATTTCAAATAGTAATTTCATAATTTAAAATCATTCCTATAATTTATGGTAACAACTTATTAACGTATTTGATTTTTTTTTTTATAAGATCAGCCATCTTTATCATGACTGACATTAATTAGTCAAAGCCTGTGCCCAACACAATACTTTCAGTTCATAAAGGTTTTTATGAGCAACTGTAAAATAATGTTAGTTCAACTATGAATTTCATTTAGGACTGATAAAATGAATGTCCTACCACATCTGAAATACACCTCAAAATGTTTATATACTCTATGATATAATTCAAGGAATTTCTAAGCCTTAGTTTTTCTAATATGATTCAGTTATGTGTTTATCTGATGTTTTCGTGCTTAAAGCGACATTGTCCTATCTGTATAGCTTTTAGCTTTGTGACATTCAATTCTGGGGTTGCCAATGAACACATGATACAGATATTTATTAATGAATGATTATATGTTGTTTTTATGGCACTCTTATTTTTAGATTACTGGTATTAGCACCAGGCTGCAAGGTGGGGCAGTGGTTAGCACTGTTGCCTCGCAG
>NW_007577834.1:127583-136869 GCF_000690725.1 Stegastes partitus | reverse complement strand
GTGTATAGATAATGGATGGATGGTATTAGCACCTTTGACTTCCACCTGTTTGCTGCAAATCAAACAAATCACCTTATCCAAGTTAGTGGGTTCTCTTTTTTCATTTGGCTTCAAACCAAAATGTGCCCACAGAGGTGCTGTGATGTTTAGCTTTGCAACTGAATCCATGAAGTTAGTGTCAACAGAAGCTTATCAAAACATAATTTGGTAAATATTGTAAGTTAAGCACCTGGAAATAAATGGTTGGTACCATTGAAACATTAGGATATAGGAGGAGCAACTGCTAGAAAACAATGTGAAAGTAGTGATCGAAACATGACTTTGCTGTTAGCTTCCATTTAGTTGTTTTAATGTAGGAGAATGGAAGTCATAATGGAACATTTATGCAAAACTTTATTACATAATTGTGAGAGGCCTATTCATTATCCCACTGGTGACCAAACCAGACACAATGAGAAAAAGCACACTGACCCCTCCAAAGCCACTGAAGCGAGCGAGCACTTGGTTGTTGATGAAGCAGCTCTGGGCTGGGTTGACCAGGGCCTGGTACAGCAGGTGGTTGATAAAGTAAATGCCGGGCTCCACGGTGAGGACCATCCGCTCCTGCACTAGGCGGCCCATCAGGAGATTCATCAGTCCAGGTTCGTTAATACGCTCCACCCCCTTGGTAACATAGGATGAAACACAAACTGCTTTACAAGACAGGAAGAGGCTGCATCCCTTCAGTAAAGTGAGTTAAAACATTCTAAACTGTATAATTAAATAGGCAGCTAAGTAAAAATCTATTAAAAGCCAGACTAAAAGGGTAGATCTTGAGTTTACTTTTATAAAACATCTAAACTCTCTGCTCCCCTCAGGTCTTCAGGAAGGACGTTCCAGAGACGTAGAGCATGAGAGCAAAAGGCTGCCTCACTGTGGAGTTTTATTCTTTTAGACAGTATTACCACTATTACAAGACCTGAGGGTTCTACATGGTTTTCAGGATGAATGTACATCTGATAAAGAGGAGGTAAGAGATTTATAAACCAACATAAGGACCATAAAATTAATTCAGGTAGCCAGAGGAGGGACTTTAAAATGAGTGTCATGTGAGCTCGTCTTCTGGTCTTACTGAAGACTATTGCAGCTGAGGTTTAGAGCAACTTCACACACTACGATTCATTTGTGGATTATATTTGTTGTATTGTTATTCTCTCCTCTTGGGTCTTCCCTTACAAATCCCTCCATAAACTTAAACTGGTCCAGAATTCAGCCGCCCATATCATAACCCAAACCCCCTCGATCCACCACATCGCTCCTGTCCTCTAACAGCTCCACTGGCTTCCGGTTCAGTTCCTCGTCCAATTCAAAATCCTCCTGTTAACATTTAAGGCCATTCACCCCCCAGTTGCTCTTCTGTTGGACCTACTATCACACTCACTGAAGCTCCACAGCAGTATTGTTTGTCATGCATCCACACTCTGACTGAGCCCTTCTCTGTCACCTTCTGCTGCTAAACACTGGAAGCACTTCGGGTTAATTGTCTTCTGCACTTACTTGTCAAAACTTTCACAGCACAAAACCTTGTGTTCAGACACTAATTCCGCTTCCCCACCTGCTGCCCTCATCCTGAACTTGTTCCTGCAGCTTGGCCTTGTTGTCACCCTCTCGCTTCTGCACCATGTTAGCAGGAAACAGTAATGTGTTTTCATTTCACTGTTACAGCCCTGACTACTGACATCTGGTTGTTATGTGCGCAAACAACTTCAAGTGCTGTGTTCTCACCTCAGGGTAGCCTCCCATGTTGTGCATGTCGATGCCCAGCAGGTGTCCCAGGCCATGGGGCATGAAGACGGGGCCCAGGTGGACCTTGATCATGTCCTCCATGCTGCCGTGCAGGATGCCGATCTTCACCAGCTCCTCCAAGTGACCCTTGTCAGCCAGGCGGTGCATGTCAGTCCACTTCACACATTCAACACAAACATCTTTGGTAATGAAAAAACGTTTAAACTAAACTTTAACAATGCATGTTGATATTTTACGCCCTTTGAGTACCATGAGTCAGATGTCACCACTATAGTCATTGCAAGGGTTTGTACTTTACAACAACAAAAACACATTTCTAGCATTTCTTTCCTTCTTTTCTTTTAGTTAGATTAAAAATATGATAACCTGGTTTGATGGCAGCCATGACAGTGCGGCAGGATTTTAGGACGGCCTCATAGATGGCCCTCTGGTCTGCAGTGAACTTGCCGTTGGCTGGGAAGGAGCAGGTGATGTCTGAGGTGTCGCAGTAGTACTCTCTACCCATGTCAAACAGACTTCCTTCCTTTCTGACCCTTACAGGTGGCCTGTCTAACTGAGAAGGATCTCACCATTTTGTAGGCTTCACTGGAAATCCTGTTGGTGTAACGCAGGACTTCAAGCTCCATCTTGGTTTTAATGAGACGACTGCAAATACAGACAGCAGCAAGAGGTGAGTTAGCAGCTCTCTGTCTTGGCCACGTGCGGTAGATGTACAGCAAACCAGTGCACAAAATCTAACCCTCGCATTAAGCTAAAGAAGTGTGATGTCTGTATTGCAACAACTGAAACAGACATTCTTGAACTTCACTTCTCTAATACACACATCTAACACAGTAACTGATGTAGAGGCAAAGTGGCAAACAGGGTGTCATCAATCATTCACGGAAATGTCAGGTTTTTTGTCCCTGATCTGAGCGGAGTCATTTAATATTAAACATCTGCCAATACAGAGTCTGAAACAGATGTCATTAAAAAAAAAAAAACAAGGTTGTACAGTGCATATTTTGAGTACTTAAGAAGTGTTAAAAACATTCTAATGTAATTGCTTTGATGGGTGAATCTCTGTAATTAGTAATAAATGTAATTAGTATAAAATTGCTTGTATTTAATTTTTTTTGATGGTGTGTAACTTATCATAGTTCTGCTTGGTGCATAATTGTTTTTTGTTTATTATTTTTATTATACAAAATACCTAAGTAAACAAACTAAACTATGTCTTAGTAAATAGCTCTTATCACAGTGCATTTGTTGCTGCATTATAATAATAAAACTAAAACAGTCAAAATGAGTGATTCAGTTAATTTCTCTTCAAAGTGGTGTCATGGATGAACTCTAACATTCACAGTCACAACATAAAAATAACAAACTAACTCAATTAAACGACAGAAATGTCCTTTTCACCTCAAAGTGGTAAAGCCAATAGTAGTTACATCTGATAAAAGACCCTGCAGGTTGTCAGGAACCTTGTTGTAAAACTCAGGTGCTCAATAATGTGATCTATTACCCTCTCTATAATCTCTGTGGACCTGTCACTATCTTGAGGAAGTTTCTGTTTCCTTATTAACACATCCTTCCATGTGTGTTGTTTCAGAGCAGCCTTTGTGTGAGTTACCTGACTAAGCTCACTGTGTTCTGGTGAGCGTTTGCTTTGTAGGTGATGCATCAAATTGGTACCATTGAAAGCAGCTATGTTACTAGCACCTTACAAAGTGCTGGCATTGCAGCTATTAAGTGGCTGCTGAACTGCTGTTGTATTACACTTTTAAATATTTCCACATTGCAAACGTTTTAGCTGCTTCCTGCAACAAATCGAGCGCCTTCTGTATGGCATGTGACAGCAGTGACCTGGCTTATATGTGTGCTCCAAAAAGACGATACTAATCAGTAAAAAAATGCTTTGATCGGCCTAGTCCTGATCTTTGAGCTCAGATTGAGACATCCCTAATAGTTTCCAGTGGAAGCTTTCTTATCATATACTACTGCATAATAATGAAAATGCTTCGACCCACAATAAAACGTAACAGAGTCTTTGATTTAAACTCCAGTTGTTGCCTGCTGTTTCATATCTTTCTCATTTATGTGTGTGCACGTGAGATGACCAGATAGGGAAAAGAATTAGGGATTTTAACATAATAGAACCTAACAAATAACTTAAAGCAGTGGTAACCAAGAATAACACCAGTGGAAGTGAGGCAGACCATTGCATCACCAACAAGTGAATTCAAACATTAATACAATACTTGTGTATCTATAATTAGTAGTCAGAGTTTACATTTACTCTCACATTACATTCATTGCAAACTGAAAGGATGTAAGTGTTTTTATTTTTGACAAGATAAGTCATTTGGTAGCAAACATAAAGCAAAGATCAGTAGAGTAATTAGTGTGAAGCTGTTTCTGTCAAATACCTAGTCATTTAATCTTTCGTACAACTGCACCCAGGCAGGAGGGACAGATACATACCAGTGTTAGGAGAACTGCTGGTTTCAGGTCAGACAGGACATGAGCAATCTGCAGGGATGAAGACAGAACATCAGAAGAGTCAGACTCAACGAGAAGCACCACTTTCCATCTTCTTTTAGGCTGCACAGTAAAGGTCACTCTTGCAGGCACCACCATTCCTCTCCAACAGCACACTGAACGACAAAACTCACGAGACTTTATTACTCCTGCCAGCACCCAAAATGCCACATAAAGATCCCAGACTCCACTCTCACCGACACCGTGGTGAAATCTCAGCACTGATGCTACTATTAATACAACTGGAATTCCTTAAATACTCACTGTATTGTCTCTGAAAAGCACAAAACCCTCCTTTCTTTACATCTAAAACATAAACTGAAGCTTCCAAAGACTGGAATGATTCAATATTGAGTTAAGCTGTTAATTCAGTTGTGAGTCATTATTATCAGTTCAACATTGATTCAGTAAGTCAGTGATCAGCTGTGACAGTAATTTCAAAACAGTAGAGTTTGCCTGAACCATGTAATCAGTCACAAACCTGGCATATTTTCTTTCCTTTTTTGAAAAAAAAAATATATTTCATGAAAACATATAACTTGTTCATGTCTTCTACAGAAGTTGTAAATGGAAGGAGCAAAAAAAAATGTGTCTGTTAAATAAAGCTGGATGGACACTTGCAGACTAATAAGGAAAAACTAACAATCTGGATATTTATTTGTATATATACATAGATTTATTTTTTTACTTGCAAGATGACAAAGCAAAAGTGACTTGTTGCCCATAATTAGATTTTTATCTATTATTATTTACCTAACATTGTTTTAGATGCAAAAAATATGGAAATTAAAAAAAAAACTGCCAAAAGAAAGTGATGAATGTGAACACCAGCGAGATACTTTATAAGTCTGAAATTTCTGAATTTAAAGTTGAATTGATTGTTGAAGATGTGCGTGCTGCAACACCTTCAAACTCTTTGTGTTTAGAAACTATCAAACTGCTTTAAGTACTAACATCCAGTTTTTAGTAAGAAAGCAGTAGTGACACCTTAAAGCTGAACACCAGCAACTGATTTCTTTGTCTTAATGACTGTCACTATGTGTAATTTGTCGGCACTCATTGAATTTAGTTTAAAGTGTTGAGCTGCTGTTCCTTCATGGAAGAATCGGCTGATGATTTGCTTCTTAGCCTGTGAGTAAATACTAAATGTAACACCTCGAGGTGCCAAGATGTAAAAATGCCTGAAATATCAGCAGCAGAATGAGTCACGAAAAGGACAAAGTGTAAACGTGGGAATAAATGAAAAAAATATGTCATCATTTTTAACACAAACTTCTTAGCTATTTGTTGGCTGGTGAAAGCTTGTAGGGAAACGTGTGAAATAAGCTGGTGACAGTCTGATTAATTAGTGTCAGCATTCAAAACCTCAAAAATAGCTCTGGGGCAGTCAACCCACCAATATAGCTGCCATGGAAACCACATGTAAGCTGTATCGGGCTTTTCAGACTCTCAAAACACACAATTACAGACAACCCTGACAAAAAAAATCAATAAAAAAAATCTAAATCAATACTGCGCATGTACTCACAGATAATAGTAAAAAAATGTTTTATAAATTGCCATTTATAAAAAAATACATTTACAATTTTGGCCTTTTTTCAGGTTGACAAATAAATACCTTTTATTTATCTGAATCTAAGAAAACAAGGAAAATCTGTAAAATAACACTAAATCATTCAAAATATTTCAGTCAAAACTCTTAAAAAAATATTTTTAACAGTACAAGAGGCACTAATGTCATAGCTCTGTGGTTCAACATCAATGCTCAGTCAGTGCACAGAGAAAAAGGTCAGACCACCACAGCGGCTGTAAAGACCAGAGCAGACTTACGTCACAGGTGTGCTGCACCTCATCAACAGCATACTCCTGCTTGAAATGTTCTCTAGAACAGATCCTGTCAACAGACACGAAACACGCAAAAGATAAAAACAAGTGTAAAATAGTAAAAGGCGTACACATACACACATTAGGCATTTTAACAGGCCAGTCTCTTAAAACATAACAGATGGGCGACTTTGCTGTTTGGGAAAACACAAGTGGAAGTGAAGGTTTTGGGACAAAGTTTAGAAGGAAGAAACTAAACTAATGAAGAACCCAACACTTACTTCTATATAAATGTCAGATGACAAATGAAGCTTTGAAGTCTCTAGATAAAGGAAGAACAAACATACGTCACCAGGTTTCCATAACATTATGTCCAGGGATTTCCGCAGCAACATCTCAGGAATTATTGAAGATAAAAGCCTGAATTTTCACTGTTTTCTCTCATCATGTCATTGATTCAGAATCTGTAAGTAGGCACAGTATATATTCACAGTAACTACCTGAGTATTCACCTTCAAGCATCTCTAAATTTGGAAATGAATTCAATAAGTATCATGAGTAACAGATCAGAACAGAACCATTTTGTAACTTGGCTTATTCTATTCAGCAATACTTCTCATACCTGCTCAATCTGTTTCATTTTTATGATGAAGTAGTTTATATTTAAAATGTATGTTTTGTTTTGTATTATTGTGTCACGTATTTACATATGCTTTAGAAAACATCACGAGCTGACTTCTGCATTAGTATTTTTTTTTGTTAATGTCTGCCTTTTAGATGAGGCTTTTCAGGATGGCTTCTTTTGTTCATGCTTCTGCTCACCCATAATCAAAGGTTATTTGATCTAACTGTATATTCTGAATCAATGACATGATGAGAACTAACAATGAAAATTTCAGGCTTTTATCTTTAATAGTTTCTGAAATATTGTTGTTCAAACAGCCTCAAATTTCACTCTGCAAATAAACCTGTAGCTGGTCTAGCAAGAGGACCCTGATGATTTGAGATAGAATAACCCAAATACAAACAGGAACCAAAGGAGGGGAACATAATTGTCAGCTCACTGTTGGACACATGTTCTGCTGTTTAAGGATTCATCAAACTCACTCTCCCATCATAGCTTTCAGGCAGTCTGGGAACAAAAAGAATGGATTTCCCAGAGTCCACATGGACGGCTCCGTAGCAGTCAGGCTCGGTCACTCCAGAAGTCCAGTGGAAGAAAAACTCCTGCACACAGGAAATAATCAGGATTGGAGAGTCATTGCCGATCAGATTATTACATGAGAAACACAAGATGAACACAAGAAAAAAGGTGTGAATGCAGAACTCAACATCTAAACAAAACCATTGATTTTTGTTCAAAACTGCATATAGTCTTTAGCTTATGCAGTGGGGACAGAAGAATCCTAGAAAAACAGATGGATTTCTGTGCAGTTTGGCTTGAGAATCTATATATAGATCCATATATTTAAGACAGAGTGAAGAGATTATAAGTGCTATAGAAGCTCAGACCTTGACAGAATGCCCTATGGAGCGATAAAATAAATGCAAAACTACTGACTACCGACCTGCCTGAAGAGGACGTCTGCGTCGGTGCAGTACCTCTGCGTCTGCTCTCCTCCCTGAAGCACCACCACTGACTCTGACAACAATCCATCTTTGGCTTTCAGCTCCTGTCGTCAACGGTTCTCTGCAAAGAGGGCAGCAGACACCCTCAGAGTGTTGCTACCCAGCCAGTCAGCCAGTAGATGGGTCTAAACGGACAGGGAGACACAATATGTCAGGGTGGAGGACTCACACATGGAGGGCTTTGGGTCTGAGAGGAAAACTGATAGAGACTCATGAAACAGTCAAGCAAATAAAACAGCTTCTTTACAAAAATATGCAGCAGCAGAGTAAATGTCAAATTTTAGTTTACTGCAGAGAAACCAAATTGTGCCACTGAGAATTCAAACATAAACAACTTGTGCATAATTACACTGCATCTCAGGCTTTATTATAGTTATTATTAGACCAAATGTAGATGCTATGTATGTATTAAGTTCATTTTAATAATCTTAAAATTGGACTTTCCTCTATTTCTCACTATTTGGAAAGAAACTGATGTGAGCAAATCTAGCAGAGGAAGAGAAGACCAGCTACGTTTCTGGAGGTTATCTACAGGATTTAGTGAGTAGATTTTTAGCATTGAAAGGTGGCTGAAACACACAACGGACCTCCTTCAGAAACAGTTAGGACGTAGACAGACGGACTGATAACTGACAGAGTTGTGGCTTTGATGGAAAGATAGAAATCACAGCATGTCTGATTCAAGCTGGACTGTACCAAAGGTTCATCCTCATGACTTTTGCAGCAAAGGATTTTTTTTTATATCATTCATGCTATTTGTTGAACAAGGTGGAGACAATAATACAATCCAGCCCTGGCCCAGTAACTCCTCCCAGAGTCAGAAAAAAACTGTGAACTGTTCAGCTGTGTCAGTGAGTTACTCATTAAACAATGGTGCTTTTCTGGGCAAAGTTTCAGGAGTTGTAGTGCATTTCATAACACTGTTAGTTGTACCTGTTGCTCGCTTCGATTTCATCATCAGTCTGTCTGTGTTTTCATCTAATGATTACAATGAGCCAGTCTGAGTTCTGTTGTCAACACAAGACAGTTCTAAATATTTAAAGAGATAAACACAATCACTGTATGATACTCTGCACGTCTTGTTGACAATAAGACAATGCTTTTTTTTAAGCTCACAACGAAACAAAACACATAATTGTACACTGGGTTGATTTCCATTGCAACAGAGTTTAAAATATAGTAACCTAATGTGCCAAAACTAAAGTGAGGAAGCTTTGAAAACAGCTGCCAAAAATTGTTTTTTATTTATCAAGCAACTCAATGCAATGTACAAATAAAAATGAGAAATGTTGCACAAAATTATTTTTATTCTTTTTATTCTGATTTTAAATTCTGAATACTTTTAACATATTCAGGCCTCTAAATTTAAGATAATTTTATTTTTTCAAAAAAAGCGTCTTTGTTCTGAAGGCTAGCTAGTTGATGTTGCTTTATTACTCAAAAAACATTACAAAGGGTCTGTATTTACTCGAGTGTTGTTGGAGGTCCTTTGAGATTTACTTCTATCAGTTGTAATAATTGAAAATAA